>NW_025755852.1:0-7251 GCF_021184085.1 Oncorhynchus gorbuscha
TGGAAGCCAGTGGAGAGAACGGAGGAGGCGGGGTGACGGGAGAGAACTTGGGAAGGTTGAACACCAGACGGGCTGCGGCGTTTCTGATGAGTTGAAGGGGTTTAATGGCACAGGCAGGGAGCCCAGCCAACAGCGAGTTGCAAAGTAATCCAGACGGGAGATGACAAGTGCCTGGATTAGGACCTGCGCCGGCTTCCTGTGTGAGGCAGGGTCGTACTCTGCGGATGTTGTAGAGCATGAACCTACAGGAACGGGCCACCGCCTTGATGTTAGTTGAGAAACGACAGGGTGTTGTCCAGGATCACGCCAAGGTTCTTGGCGCTCTGGGGAGGAGGACACAATGGAGTTGTCGACCCGTGATGGCGAGATCATGGAACGGGCAGTCCTTCCCGAGGAAGAGCAGCTCCGTCTTGCCGAGGTTCAGCTTGAGGTGGTGATCCGTCATCCACACTGATATGTCTGCCAGACATGCAGAGATGCGATTCGCCACCTGGTCATCAGAAGGGGGAAGGAGAAGATTAATTGTGTGTCGCCTGTCCATAGCAATGATAAGAGAGACCATGTGAGGTTATGACAGAGCCAAGTGACTTGGTGTATAGCGCAGAATAGGAGAGGGCCAAGAACAGAGCCCTGGGGGACACCCAGTGGTGAGAGCGCGTGGTGAGGAGACAGATTTCGGCCACCACCTGGTAGAGCGACCTGTCAGGTAGGACGCAACCAAGCGGTAATGCTACCGAGATGCCCAACTGGAGAGAGGGTGGAGAGGAGGATCTGATGGTTCACAGTATCGAAGGCAGCCGATAGATCTAGAAGGATGAGAGCAGAGGAGAGAGAGTTAGCTTTAGCAGCGGAGCGCCTCCGTGATACAGAGGAGAGCAGTCTCAGTTGAATGACTAGTCTTGAAACCTGACTGATTTGGATCAAGAAGGTCATTCAGAGAGATAGCGGAGAGCTGGCCAAGGACGGCACGTTCAAGAGTTTTGGAGAGAAAAGAAAGAAGGATACTGGTCTGTAATTGTTGACATCGGGAGGGATCGAGTGTAGGTTTTTTCAGAAGGGGTGCAACTCTCGCTCTCTTTGAAGACGGAAGGGACGTGAGCGTCAACGGTCAGGGATGAGTTGATGAGCGAGGAGGTAAGGGAGAAGGTCTCCGGAAATGGTCTGGAGAAGAGAGGAGGGGATAGGGTCAAGCGGGCAGGTTGTTACGGCCGGGTCATTACAAGACGCGAGATTTCATCTGGAGAGAGAGGGGAGAAAGAGGTCAGAGCACAGGGTAGGGCAGTGTGAGCAGAACCAGCGGTGTCGTTTGACTTAGCAAACGAGGATCGGATGTCGTCGACCTTCTTTTCAAAATGGTTGACGAAGTCATCTGCAGAGAGGGAGGAGGGGGAGGGGGCGGAGGATTCAGGAGGGAGGAGAAGGTGGCAAAGAGCTTCCTAGGGTTAGAGGCAGATGCTTGGAATTTAGCGTGGTAGAAAGTGGCTTTAGCAGCAGAGACAGAGGGGGAAAATGTAGAGAGGAGGGAGTGAAAGGATGCCAGGTCCGCAGGGAGTATGAAAGTTTTCCTCCATTTCCGCTCGGCTGCCCGGAGCCCTGTTCTGTGAGCTCGCAATGAGTCATCGAGCCACGGAGCGGGAGGGAGGACCGAGCCGGCCTGGAGGATAGGGACATAGAGAGTCAAGGGATGCAGAGAGGGAGGAGAGGAGGGTTGAGGAGGCAGAATCAGGAGATAGGTGGGAGAAGGTTTGAGCGGAGGGAAGAGATGATAGGATGGAAGAGGAGAGAGTAGCGGGGGAGAGAGAGCGAAGGTTGGGACGGCGCGATACCATCCGAGTAGGGGCAGTGTGGGAGGTGTTGGATGAGAGCGAGAGGAAAAGGATACAAGGCAGTGGTCGGAGACTTGGAGGGGAGTTGCAGTGAGGTTAGTGGAAGAACAGCATCTAGTAAAGATGAGGTCGAGCGTATTGCCTGCCTTGTGAGTAGGGGGAAGGTGAGAGGGTGAGGTCAAAAGAGGAGAGGAGTGGAAAGAAGGAGGCAGAGAGGAAAGAGTCAAAGGTAGATGTGGGGAGGTTAAAGTCGCCCAGAACTGTGAGAGGTGAGCCGTCCTCAGGAAAGGAGCTTATCAAGGCATCAAGCTCATTGATGAACTCTCCGAGGGAACCTGAGGGCGATAAATGATAAGGATGTTAAGCTTGAAAGGGCTAGTAACTGTGACAGCATGGAATTCAAAGGAGGCGATAGACAGATGGGTAAGGGGAGAAAGAGAGAATGACCACTTGGGGGAGAGATGAGGATCCCGGTGCCACCACCCCGCTGACCAGACGCTCTCGGGTGTGCGAGAACACGTGGGCGGACGAAGAGAGCAGTAGGAGTAGCAGTGTTGTCTGTGGTGATCCATGTTTCCGTCAGTGCCAAGAAGTCGAGGGACTGGAGGGAGGCATAGGCTGAGATGAACTCTGCCTTGTTGACCGCAGATTGGCAGTTCCAGAGGCTACCGGAGACCTGGAACTCCACGTGGGTCGTGCGCTGGGACCACCAGAGTAGGGTGGCCGCGACCCCACGCGGTGAGGAGCGTTTGTATGGTCTGTGCAGAGAGGAGAGAACAGGGATAAACAGACACATAGTTGACAGGCTACAGAAGAGGCTACGCTAATGCAAAGGAGATTGAATGACAAGTGGACTACACGTCTCGAATGTTCAGAAAGTTAAGCTACGTAGCAAGAATCTTATTGACTAAAATGATTAAAATGATACAGTACTGCTGAAGTAGGCCAGCTGGCAGTGGGTGCGTTGTTGACACTACACTAATCAAGTCATTCCGTTGAGTGTAATAGTTTCTGCAGTGTTGCTATTCGGAGGCTAGCAGGCTAGCTAGCAGTGTTGTTTACGTTACGTTGCGTTAAAAGAACGACAATAGATGGCTAGCGAACCTAGAAAATCGCTCTAGACTACACAATTATCTTTGATAAGCTAAGTAGCTAGCTACGATCAAACAAATCAAACCGTTGTACTGTAATGAAATGAAGTGAAAATGTGATACAACCTGTGAATGCGACCGGGTAGTTGAGTTCTATACAGAAGACGTTGGCTAGCGTTGGCTAGCTGTTGGCTAGCTAGCAGAGTCACCTACGTTAAGGACGACAAATAGCTGGCTAGCTAACCTCGGTAAATTAAGATAATCACTCTAAGACTACACACTCTAAACCTAAACAACACAATTATCTTGGATACGATGATACGATGATACGAAGACAGCAAAGACAGCTATGTAGGTAGCTAACACTAAACTAATCAAGTCGTTCAGTTGAGTGTAAAAAGTTTCTCAGTGCAGCTAATCAGTGGACGTTAGCTAGCTGGCTAGTGAAGACTACGTTAGGGACGGCGAAATACGATAATTACGCAATTATCTTTGATACAAAGACGGCTATGTAGCTAGCTGAGAAGAAATTGCTAAGATACCGTTGTGATATAATGAAATATAATGAAAAAGTTATACTACCCGTTGGAGCGACGTGCAGATGCGACCACTCGCTCCAACCGGAACCACAACTTTATCCAACAGAACTACACAATCCTCTGTCCCATGCCCTGCTGCACATTTCCCACATCTTGGAATCTCCTTCCTCCACACTGCAGCAACATGTCCATAATTGTTACACCTGAAAAATAACACAGTGGATTTGACACAAAAGCTCAAACAGGATAACTGATATATCCTAACATGACTTCGTCGGGTACAGACTCTGACTCAAAACTCAAAAGGACTGACAGTGACTCGTCTGTTTCACCACGCTCCCCACCAAACGACGGGTGTCACAAACGCGAGGAACCTTCAACACTTAACGCTACCCCAGAAATCACTCTTTTCAATGGTGCCCTGTTCCTAAGAGCAAAGCAAGAAACAGATCTTGACCCAAGTTGCGTGACATAGAGCGCCTGCTCCCCTTGGTGAGAAGAAACACAAAGAACTATCACTACAGGTTACCTTCACTGATTCAACTGCACCCAACTCCTTTCTCACCCACCCTGAAATCACAAATGGATCCGCCAAAAAGGCAAGTGTCCACTTTCTCCCCAAAATTCACGACTACTGGACCACATTCTTCTGTAGCCTGTACAAATTCAGCAATCCTTACCACAGGTACTTCATCCTCACTCTCATCAGGTTCCATCTCTGATCTGCTGGAGCACGTATCCCTCTTTTTGCACTTGAAGCTGTCACTTTGAAGCCACGCCCATCATTATCATATTTCCCAGCATGCTCTATTTCAGGTTGATTTTATCTTTGTGCATTGTTTGATTAATCTTATGCCACACCAAGTTAAATCAATATTTATTTGTCAAATCCAATCTGTTAGTGTCTTTATACCCATTTTTGTCATGTTTGTTTGAGTTAAAATCTGTTAAGTAGTCTCCTATGTGTTTGAAATCTGCTTGTGAGGAATAATGCTAACTGTTGGATAGTCTAAGTCATCTGGATTCCAATGAGAATTGCACATTGATTTGCAAGAAAGAATAATGTTACTTGCAGGTAGAGTTGTGGGGTCCTGGGAACTTTCCCAGGTCTTCCAGAAACCCTGGTTGGAAGTTTTGTGGGAATGGAAAAAGGAACTCTGAAATCCTTCTAATATGAACAGTCAAAATCATATTTTTAATTAAATGTGATGATAATTTAAGGATGCCAGAACAAAGCGTACCATCACATTTAATGAAAAACATGAAATGACTGTTGCTTCTTCATTGATGAAGTTTCATCATAGATTTACTGGTCCCTCCTCATGTCAATAAGGAGACAAGGTGACATCACCTTAACTTTAATTTTAATACACCAACGCCTAATTTAAACATCGGAGAAGGCGTGTTTGCAGAGGGAGTGGTTTTTGTAGCAAGTTCGCTACTCTACTGGTGCCAGTAGGGTGTCAGCAAACTGTTTACCCTATTAATCTATGGCAAAGATACTTATATGTATCCCCTTTCATCTGTGTCTGGTGTTAGCTAGTTACTGGAGCTCTGAAGCATGTGTCGAAATCACTAAGCAGTTTATTTCAAGCACTGTGCTGACTCGAGGACAAGATTGGATGGAGACAAAGGGTGTTGCTCCACAGCAAGCGAATCGAGGAATCCAGTAGACAGTAGAGTGTGCTTGTTTGAATTGGAAACGTGTTGCGGCAGCTGTTGATAAAGAGGAACATCAAGACGAAGCAGCTGCTTTACAAGTGGGATGTGTTGTTAAGCGTCACGCCTTGAGGGTTTCGTTCTAATTGTATGGAAATTGTGACAGCCGGTTAAATGGCGTCCCTTGACAAGGCAAGAACAAGATGTATGTCAGAAGGGCAGTATTATCATAAGGAAACTTCTACTTGGAATACGGAGGAGGAATGGAGGGAAAAGAGAGGCAGAGGAGGTCTAAGAGAGAGGAAGGAAAAGGGTGTGCTTGAGTCGGTTAAAAATGGAGGGAAAACGGAGATGGTTTGTTCAAGAAGAATTGTCGAAAGTGTAACCAGAGTGAGTTGAAGAGCGGAGGAGAAATGGAAGTGAATGAGGACAAAGTATCAGAGGTGGCAGGTGTGGTGAAGTTCTCGAACAACGAGGCTTGCACCGAGGATCAGGATAAAGGTGAGTCTGTGACAGTAGGAGTGAAGATTTTGGAAAAATTGAGGGTGAGTGAAAACAGAGTTGGGTGCTGTGGAATCGGTGAGGGTAACCCGAAGTTGCCTTGTGATAATTGTTTCTGTTTCTGCTGGTCAGACGGAGCGGGCGTTCCATGTTAAAAGAATGGGGGGCAAGAAAAGAGAGCCATTGAACGAAGTGATTACTGGGGTAGCTGTAAATGTAAAAGCTGGCCAACTGAAGGGGAAGATTCCCGGTGTTTGTGATGCTCATCGTTTGGTGCGACGCAGACAGGGTGGCGTGAGTGGTGAAACAGAAGAGTCAGTGTCTGTTCTATTGAGTTTTGATGTTGAGACTGTCTGACAAAGTGATGTTACGATATATAAGAGAATTGAGAAGTGTGCAGGGCATGAGACAAAGAAATGTGTCGCACTGGGGAAAGTAGTGGTATGTGTTAATGGTAGGGGTGTCCATGGGGCCAGGGTTCAGAAATGTCCCTTGCAAGAGAGGCAGGTTGAGGTTTCCAGGGTTAGAGTAGTGCAGAAGATGTCATATGCAGTGAAGAACGGTTGAATAGCCACCTGATTGGTTTGGTATGGGTTTAGGTAGAAAACAAAAAGGCTACACTGCACATGCGCTACGGCGTCATATATAAAAATGTGGCTGTTCTAAATGATTTTGACCAGCAGGTGTCACTAGTGTACACTGTGTTCCCCAAAGCCTCGAGTAATGAACCTATTTTCAACACAATTGCCTGGAAATTCTCAATGCTTCAGGAAGCTTTGTTTCCCCATCACTAATTACTGGCTACCTAGGTCTTTAGTCAGCACGTAACAAAAGGGGGGGAATGGTGGTTCAAAACTCCAACGTGTAATCAGAATGAGTGCCAGGGTTGGGAAAACAAAGCGCTGAGACTACCTAAAGCATCTACATTGGATCATTTTCTGTGTGGGAATGTCACCATGTGAAGTGTTCCAAAAAGAAATTCACATGAAATTGTGATTTTCCATGAGAAGTCATGTCCATTACGGGGGGTGCCAGCAATTTCGATTTACTGCTACGCCGCCAGGTTGGTGGCCATGACAGAGAATCGGCAACAGATTTATTGGCAATGCACTGCTAAAATCTGCCCAGAATCAAGTCAATAACTGTTTAATTAGCTGACAACACGTAGCAGTGCTCAGGGACACTTGACATTAATACTCTCAGGATTTGAACTTGCGACCTTTTAGTCCGGAGTGCCAAAACCGTACCATATTGACAATGTGCAGGGATACTGGAGAAGTAGGGATAGATATGTATAGGAATAAGCTGACTAGGTAGGCATCATGATATATGATAGAATAGCTGCAGCATATATTTACATTTACATTTACATTTAAGTCATTTAGCAGACGCTCTTATCCAGAGCGACTTACAAATTGGTGCATTCACCTTATGACATCCAGTGGAACAGCCACTTTACAATAGTGCATCTACATATTTTAAGGGGGTGAGAAGGATTACTTTATCCTATCCTAGGTATTCCTTAAAGAGGTGGGGTTTCAGGTGTCTCCGGAAGGTGGTGATTGATTGATGCGCCGGAGATGCCCAACTCGGAGAGGGTGGAGAGGAGGATCTGATGGTTCACAGTATCGAAGG
>NW_025755853.1:0-7251 GCF_021184085.1 Oncorhynchus gorbuscha
AGAAAACGACAAATCCTGAATCCTTAACAGGAAATGTCCAAACAGGGAATAACAGAAATCCTCTAGTCTGTAGAGGGGAATAACAGGAGAAGCGGCCACAGACTGCAGGTCGCTTCGGGTAGGCGCAGGCCGTAGCTGACAGAGACACCTGCTCACACGCAGCATCTGATGAAGACAAAAACACGACAGGACAGGGCGATACACAATCACAGCACGGTGAATTCTAAACAAGGAACCGACAGGACAGGAACGGAACACAAAGGAAGAAATAGGGACTCTAATCAGGGGAAAGGATCGGGAACAGGTGTGGGAAGACTAAATGATGATTAGGGGAATAGGAACAGCTGGGAGCAGGAACGGAACGATAGAGAGAAGAGAGAGCGAGAGAGTGAGAGAGGGAGGGGGAGAGAGAGGGATAGAAAGAGGGAAAGAACCTAATAAGACCAGCAGAGGGAAACGAATAGAATGGGGAGCACAGGGACAAGACATGATAATAAATGACAAACATGACAGTACCCCCACTCACCGAGCGCCTCCTGGCGCACTCGAGGAGGAATCCTGGCGGCAACGGAGGAAATCATCGATGAGTGAACGGTCCAGCACGCCCCGAGACGGAACCCAACTCCCTCTCCTCAGGACCGTAACCCTCCCAATCCACTAAGTATTGGTGACCCCGTCCCCGAGAACGCATGTCCATGATCTTATGTACCTTGTAAATAGGTGCGCTCTCGACAAGGACGGGAGGGGGAGGGAAGACGAACGGGGTGCGAAGAAAGGGCTTAACACAGGAGACATGGAAGACAGGATGGACGCGACGAAGATGTCGCGGAAGAAGTAGTCGCACAGCGACAGGATTGACGACCTGGGAGACACGGAACGGACCAATGAACCATGGAGTCAACTTACGAGAAGCTGTCGTAAGAGGAAGGTTGCGAGTGGAAAGCCACACTCTCTGGCCGCAACAATACCTTGGACTCTTAATCCTGCGTTTATTGGCGGCTCTCACAGTCTTCCCGCAGACAAAGGCAGACCGGTAATGAAGTCTAAGGCGATGTGAGACCATGGTCGAGAAGGAATGGGAGCGGTCTGAGACGACCGGCAGGAGGAGAGTTACCCGACTTAGTCTGCGCGCAGTCCGAACAAGCAGCCACGAAACGGCGCGTGTCACGCTCCTGAGTCGGCCACCAAAGCGCTGGCGAATAGACGCAAGAGTGCCTCGAACACCGGGATGACCAGCTAACTTGGCAGAGTGAGCCCACTGAAGAACAGCCAGACGAGTGGAAACAGGAACGAAAAGGAGGTTACTAGGACAAGCGCGCGCGACGCAGTGTGCGTGAGTGCTTGCTTAACCTGTCTTTCAATTCCCCAGACTGTTAACCCGACAACACGCCCATAAGGAAGAATCCCCTCGGGATCAGTAGAAGCCACCGAAGAACTAAACAGACGGGATAAGGCATCAGGCTTGGTGTTCTTGCTACCCGGACGGTAAGAAATCACAAACTCGAAACGAGCGAAAAACAACGCCCAACGAGCTTGGACGGGCATTAAGTCGTTTGGCAGAACGGATGTACTCAAGGTTCTTATGGTCTGTCCAAACGACAAAAGGAACGGTCACCCCTCCAACCACTGTCGCCATTCGCCTAGGGCTAAGCGGATGGCGAGCAGTTCACGGTTACCCACATCATAGTTGCGCTCAGATGGCGACAGGCGATGAGAAAAATAAGCGCAAGGATGAACCTTATCGTCAGACTGGAAGCGCTGGGATAGAATGGCTCCCACGCCTACCTCTGAAGGTCAACCTCGACAATGAATTGTCTAGTGACGTCAGGAGTAACGAGGATAGGAGCGGACGTAAAACGTTCCTTTAGAAGATCAAAAGCTCCCTGGGCGGAACCGGACCACTTAAAACACGTCTTGACAGAAGTAAGAGCTGTGAGAGGCAGCAACTTGACCGAAATTACGAATGAAACGCCGATAGAAATTAGCGAAACCTAAAAAGCGCTGCAACTCGACACGTGACCTTGAACGGGCCAATCACTGACAGCTTGGACCTTAGCGGAATCCATCTGAATGCCTTCAGCGGAAATAACGGAACCGAGAAAAGTAACGGAGGAGACATGAAAAGAGCACTTCTCAGCCTTTACGTAGAGACAATTCTCTAAAAGGCGCTGTAGAACACGTCGAACGTGCTGAACATGAATCTCGAGTGACGGAGAAAAAATCAGGATATCGTCAAGATAGACAAAAACAAAGATGTTCAGCATGTCTCTCAGAACATCATTAACTAATGCCTGAAAACAGCTGGCGCATTGGCGAGACCGAACGGCAGAACCCGGTACTCAAAATGCCCTAACGGAGTGTTAAACGCGTTTTCCACTCGTCCCCCCTCTGATGCGCACGAGATGGTAAGCGTTACGAAGGTCCAACTTAGTAAAGCACCTGGCTCCCTGCAGAATCTCGAAGGCTGATGACATAAGGGGAAGCGGATAACGATTCTTAACCGTTATGTCATTCAGCCTCGATAATCCACGCAGGGGCGCAGAGTACCGTCCTTCTTCTTAACAAAAGAACCCCGCCCCGGCCGGAGAAGAAGAAGGCACTATGGTACCGGCGTCAAGAGACACAGACAAATAATCCTCGAGAGCCTTACGTTCGGGAGCCGACAGAGAGTATAGTCTACCTCGAGGAGGAGTGGTCCCCGGAAGGAGATCAATACTACAATCATACGACCGGTGAGGAGGAAGGGAGTTGGCTCGGGACCGACTGAAGACCGTGCGCAGATCATGATATTCCTCCGGCACTCCTGTCAAATCGCCAGGTTCCTCCTGAGAAGTAGGGACAGAAGAAACGGGAGGGATGGCAGACATTAAACACTTCACATGACAAGAAACGTTCCAGGATAGGATAGAATTACTAGACCAATTAATAGAAGGATTATGACATACTAGCCAGGGATGACCCAAAACAACAGGAGTAAACGGTGAACGGAAAATCAAAAAAGAAATAGTCTCACTGTGGTTACCAGATACTGTGAGAGTTAAAGGTAGTGTCTCAAATTTGATACTGGGAAGATGACTACCATCTAAGGCAAACATGGGCGTAGGCTTGTCTAACGGTCTGAAAGGAATGTTATGTTTCCGAACCCATGCTTCGTCCATGAAACAACCCTCAGCCCCAGAGTCAATCAAGGCACTGCATGTAGCACCCGAACCGGTCCAGCGTAGATGGACCGACATAGTAGTACAAGATCTAGATGAAGAGACCAGAGTAGTAGCGCTCACCAGTAGCCCTCCGCTTACTGATGGGCTCTGGCCTCTTACTGGACATGAATTAACAAAATGTCCAGCAACTCCGCAATAGAGGCACAGGCGGTTGGTGATCCTCCGTTCCCTCTCCTTAGTCGAGATGCGAATCCCTCCCAGCTGCATGGGCTCAGTCTCAAAGCCAGAGGAGGGAGATGGTTGCGATGCGGAGCAGGGAAACACCGTTGATGCGAGCTCTCTTCCACGAGCCCGGTGACGAAGATCTACCCGTCGTTCTATGCGGATGGCGAGAGCAATCAAAGAGTCCACATCTGAAGGAACCTCCCGGGAGAGAATCTCATCCTTAACCACTGCGTGGAGTCCCTCCAGAAAACGAGCGAGCAGCGCCGGCTCGTTCCACTCACTAGAGGCAGCAAGAGTGCGAAACTCAATAGAATAATCCGTTATGGACCGTTCACCTTGGCATAAGGAAGCCAGGGCCCTAGAAGCCTCCCTACCAAAAACTGAACGGTCAAAAACCCGAATCATCTCCTCTTTAAAGTTCTGGAACTTGTTAGAGCAATCAGCCCTTGCCTCCCAGATAGCTGTGCCCCATTCTCGAGCCCGGCCAGTAAGGAGTGAAATGACGTAAGCAACCCGAGCTCTCTCTAGAGTATGTGTTGGGTTGGAGAGAGAACACAATCTCACACTGCGTGAGAAAGGAGCGGCACTCAGTGGGCTGCCCGGAGTAGCAAGGTGGGTTATTAACCCTAGGTTCTGGAGGCTCGGCAGGCCAGGATGTAACAGGTGGCACGAGACGAGACTCTGGAACTGTCCAGAGAGGTCGGAAACCTGAGCGGCCAGGTTCTCCACGGCATGGCGAGCAGCAGACAATTCCTGCTCGTGTCTGCCGAGCATGGCTCCTTGGATCTTGACGGCAGTGTAACGAGCGTCTGAAGTCGCTGGGTCCATTCCTTGGTCGGTTCCTTCTGTCATGCAGGTGAAAGAGGACCCAAAGCGACTTAACAGAAACAGAGTTTATTCAAGTCCAAACAGAAAACGACAAATCCTGAATCCTTAACAGGAAATGTCCAAACAGGGAATAACAGAAATCCTCTAGTCTGTAGAGGGGAATAACAGGAGAAGCGGCCACAGACTGCAGGTCGCTTCGGGTAGGCGCAGGCCGTAGCTGACAGAGACACCTGCTCACACGCAGCATCTGATGAAGACAAAAACACGACAGGACAGGGCGATACACAATCACAGCACGGTGAATTCTAAACAAGGAACCGACAGGACAGGAACGGAACACAAAGGAAGAAATAGGGACTCTAATCAGGGGAAAGGATCGGGAACAGGTGTGGGAAGACTAAATGATGATTAGGGGAATAGGAACAGCTGGGAGCAGGAACGGAACGATAGAGAGAAGAGAGAGCGAGAGAGTGAGAGAGGGAGGGGGAGAGAGAGGGATAGAAAGAGGGAAAGAACCTAATAAGACCAGCAGAGGGAAACGAATAGAATGGGGAGCACAGGGACAAGACATGATAATAAATGACAAACATGACAGATCCTCAATCAGAGACAACTAATGACACCTGCCTCTGATTGAGAACCATACTAGGCCGAAACAAAGAAATACCCATATCATAGAAAAACAAGCATAGACTGCCCACCCCAACTCACGCCCTGACCATACTAAATAATGACAAAACAAAGGAAATAAAGGTCAGAACGTGACATCATGCTTAGGTAAAACAATTTGGATAATCTATACTTCCATATTTCCAAGTCCTATTCTTGAAGATCAAGGGGTATAACATTTATTTGAATGACTGGAATTCTAATAGACTTTGGTTTTTAATGTAAATATATAATTGAATCATATTATTATATGTAGTAGAAAGCGATGGGTTAGAAGAAGCCTACATAACCAACCCATAAAGTAAAATTTAACATCCATACATGGCCAGCTAATTTAACTTCAACATTGATTTATCCTGCAATAAATGTCATTCAGTTGGTAACATACATTTTTGTCTTCTTCTAATGTCTCTTAAGGGGAAAGTAATCTAAAAATAACGGAATGTAATCAGATTACGATACTGAGTTTGGGTAATCCAAAAGTTATGTTACTGATTATAATTTTGGACAGGTAACTAGTAAATTTAATGCATCACGTTTAGAGAGAGGGAGAGAGAGAGAGACACAGCTGCATAATTTTTCAGCAGGGGCGTACAGTTGAAGTTGGAAGTTTACATACACCTAGGTTGGAGTCATTAAAACTCATTTTTCAACCACTCCATACATTTCTTGTAAACAAACTATAGTTTTGACAAGTCGGTCTACTTTGTGCAAGTAATTTGACAAGTCGGTCTACTTTGTGCAAGTAATTTTTCCAACATTTGTTTACAGACAGATTATTTCACTTATAATTCACTTTCACAATTCCAGTGGGTCAGAAGTTTAGATACGCTAAGTTAACTGTGCCTTTAAACAGCTTGGAAAATGACAGAAAATGATGTCATGGCTTTAGAAGCTTCTGATATGCTAATTGACATAATTTGAGTCAATTGGATAGGATAGGATAGGATAAGTATCCCCCCCCTTTAAGATTTAGATGCACTATTATAAAGTGGATGTCTGGATGTCATAAGGTGAATGCACCAATTTGTAAGTCGCTCTGGATAAGAGCGTCTGCTAAATGACTTAAATGTAAATGTAAATGTAATTGGGAGATGTACCTGTGGATGTATTTCAAGGCCTACCTTCAAACTCAGTGCCTCTTTGCTTGACATCATGGGAACATTTTTAAAAATCAGCCAAGACCTCAGAAAACAATTATAGACCTCCACAAGTCTGGTTCATCCTTGGGAGCAATTTTGAAACGCCTGAAGGTACCATGTTCATCTGTACAAACAATAGTACGCAAGTATAAACACCAATGGACCAGACCGCCGTCATACCGCTCAAGAAGGAGACACGTTTTGTCTCCTAGAGATTAACGTACTTTTGGTGCCAAAAGTGCAAAATAATCACAGAATAACAGCAACGACCTTGTGAAGATGCTGGAGGAAAGAGGTGCAAAAGTATCTATATCATTTGTAAAATGAGTCCTATATCGACATAACCTGAAGGGCAGCTCAGCAAGGAAGAAGCCACTGCTCCAAAACCGCCATAAAAAAGCCAGACTACGGTTTGCAACTGCACGTGGGGACAAAGATCGTACTTCTTGGAGAAATGTCCTCTGGTCTGATGAAAAAATATATAATTCTTCGGCCATAATGACCATCGTTATGTTTGGAGGAAAAAGGGGGAGCTTGCAAGCTGAAGACACCATCCAAACCCTGAAGCACAGGGGTGGCAGCATCATGTTGTGGGGGTGCTTTGCTGCAGGAGGGACTGGTGCACTTCACAAACTAGATGGCATCATGAGGTAGGAAAATGATGTGGATATATTGAAGCAACATCTCAAGACACCAGTCAGGAAGTTAAAGCTTGGTCGCAAATGGGTCTTCCGAATGGACATTGACCACAAGCATATTTCCAAAGTTGTGGCAAAATGGCTTTAAGGACAACAAAGTCAAGGTGTTTGAGTGGCCATCACAATGCCCTGACCTTTAATTCTATAGAACATTTGTGGGCAGATCCGAAAAGCGTGTGAGTGCAAGGAGACCTACAAACCTGACTCAGTTACACCAGCTCTTTCAGGCGGAATGGGCCAAATTTCACCCAACTTATTGTGGGAAGCTTGTGGAAGGCTTCCTGAAATGTTTGACCCAAGTTAAACAATTTAAAGGCAATGCTACCCGATACAAATTGAGTGTATGTAAACTTCTGACCCACTGGGAATGTGAGAATGTGAAATAAATAAAAGCATAAACAAATCATTCTCTCTACTATTAATCTGAAATTTTACATTCTTAAAATAAATTGGTGATCTTAACTGACCTAAGGCAGGGATTTTTTTCCTTGGATTAAATGTCAGAAATTTTGAAAAACTGAGTTTAAA
>NW_025755854.1:0-7250 GCF_021184085.1 Oncorhynchus gorbuscha
GTGAACAGGTAGGTGACCTACCATGGTTCAGGTGTAGTTAACAGGTAGGTGACCTACCATGGTTCAGGTGTAGTGAACAGGTAGGTGACCTACCATGGTTCAGGTGTAGTGAACAGGTAGGTGACCCACCATGGTTCAGGTGTAGTTAACAGGTAGGTGACCTACCATGGTTCAGGTGTAGTGAACAGGTAGGTGACCTACCATGGTTCAGGTGTAGTTAACAGGTAGGTGACCTACCATGGTTCAGGTTTAGTTAACAGGTAGGTGACCCACCATGGTTCAGGTGTAGTGAACAGGTAGGTGACCCACCATGGTTCAGGTGTAGTGAACAGGTAGGTGACCTACCATGGTTCAGGTGTAGTGAACAGGTAGGTGACCTACCATGGTTCAGGTGTAGTGAACAGGTAGGTGACCTACCATGATTCAGGTGTAGTGAACAGGTAGGTGACCTACCATGGTTCAGGTGTAGTGAACAGGTAGGTGACCTACCATGGTTCAGGTGTAGTGAACAGGTAGGTGACCTACCATGGTTCAGGTGTAGTTAACAGGTAGGTGACCTACCATGGTTCAGGTGTAGTGAACAGGTAGGTGACCCACCATGGTTCAGGTGTAGTGAACAGGTAGGTGACCTACCATGGTTCAGGTGTAGTGAACAGGTAGATGACCCACCATGGTCCAGGTGTAGTGATTAGGTAGGTGACCCACCATGGTTCAGGTGTAGTGAATAGGTAGGTGACCCACCATGGTTCAGGTGTAGTGAACAGGTAGGTGACCTACCATGGTTCAGGTGTAGTGAACAGGTAGGTGACCCACCATGGTCCAGGTGTAGTGAACAGGTAGGTGACCCACCATGGTACAGGTGTAGTGAACAGGTAGGTGACCCACCATGGTACAGGTGTAGTGAACAGGTAGGTGACCCACCATGGTACAGGTGTAGTGAACAGGTAGGTGACTCACCGTGGTCCAGGTGTAGTGAACAGGTAGGTGACCCACCATGGTTCAGGTGTAGTGAACAGGTAGGTGACCTACCATGGTTCAGGTGTAGTGAACACGTAGGTGACCTACCATGGTTCAGGTGTAGTGAACAGGTAGGTGACCCACCATGGTCCAGGTGTAGTGAACAGGTAGGTGACCCACCATGGTACAGGTGTAGTGAACAGGTAGATGACCCACCGTGGTCCAGGTGTAGTGAACAGGTAGATGACCCACCATGGTCCAGGTGTAGTGAACAGGTAGGTGACCCACCATGGTCCAGGTGTAGTGAACAGGTAGGTGACCTACCATGGTTCAGGTGTAGTGAACAGGTAGGTGACCTACCATGGTCCAGGTGTAGTGAACAGGTAGGTGACCCACCGTGGTCCAGGTGTAGTGAACAGGTAGTTGACCCACCATGGTCCAGGTGTAGTGAACAGGTAGGTGACCCACCATGGTTCAGGTGTAGTGAACAGGTAGGTGACCCACCATGGTCCAGGTGTAGTGAACAGGTAGGTGACCCACCATGGTTCAGGTGTAGTGAACAGGTAGGTGACCCACCATGGTTCAGGTGTAGTGAACAGGTAGGTGACCCACCGTGGTCCAGGTGTAGTGAACAGGTAGTTGACCCACCATGGTCCAGGTGTAGTGAACAGGTAGGTGACCCACCATGGTTCAGGTGTAGTGAACAGGTAGATGACCCACCGTGGTCCAGGTATAGTGAACAGGTAGGTGACCCACCATGGTTCAGGTGTAGTGAACAGGTAGATGACCCACCATGGTCCAGGTGTAGTGAACAGGTAGGTGACCTACCATGGTCCAGGTGTAGTGAACAGGTAGGTGACCTACCATCGTTCAGGTGTAGTGAACAGGTAGGTGACCCACCATGGTTCAGGTGTAGTGAACAGGTAGATGACCCACCATGGTCCAGGTGTAGTGAACAGGTAGGTGACCTACCATGGTTCAGGTGTAGTGAACAGGTAGGTGACCTACCATGGTTCAGGTGTAGTGAACAGGTAGATGACCCACCATGGTTCAGGTGTAGTGAACAGGTAGGTGACCCACCATGGTCCAGGTGTAGTGAACAGGTAGGTGACCCACCGTGGTCCAGGTGTAGTGAACAGGTAGGTGACCCACCATGGTTCAGGTGTAGTGAACAGGTAGGTGACCTACCATGGTCCAGGTGTAGTGAACAGGTAGGTGACCCACCATGGTTCAGGTTTAGTTAACAGGTAGGTGACCCACCGTGGTCCAGGTGTAGTGAACAGGTAGGTGACCCACCATGGTTCAGGTTTAGTTAACAGGTAGGTGACCCACCGTGGTCCAGGTGTAGTGAACAGGTAGGTGACCCACCATGGTTCAGGTGTAGTGAACAGGTAGGTGACCCACCATGGTTCAGGTGTAGTGAACAGGTAGGTGACCTACCATGGTCCAGGTGTAGTGAACAGGTAGGTGACCCACCATGGTTCAGGTGTAGTGAACAGGTAGGTGACCCACCATGGTTCAGGTGTAGTGAACAGGTAGGTGACCCACCATGGTTCAGGTGTAGTGAACAGGTAGGTGACCCACCGTGGTCCAGGTGTAGTGAGCAGGCAGCAGGGTCTGGTTGATCAGGGTGATGGAACCCTGGGCAGGAAACTGAAGACAGAGCTCAGAGAATACATCTATGTCATCAGACACAATTTTGAGGAGAGTGATATCTGGCCTGTAACGATAGGTGACTGGAGAGGGGGACAGACAGGTACAGGTGACTGGAGAGGGGACAGACAGGTACAGGTGACTGGAAGGGGAACGACAGGTACAAAACACAGTTACATGTGACTGGAGAGACAGACAGGACTGAAACAGACTGGGGGACAGACAGGTACAGGTGACTGGAGAGGGGACAGACAGGTACAGGTGACTGGAGAGGGGGACAGACAGGTACAAAACACAGTTACGGGTGACTGGAGAGGGGGACAGACAGGGGGACTGGAGGGGGACAGACAGGTACAAAACACAGTTACATGTGACTGGAGAGGGGACAGGACAGGTACAGGTGACTGGAGGGGGACAGGGGGTGACTGGAGGGGACAGACAGACAGGTACAGGTGACTGGAGGGGGACAAACAGGTACAAAACACAGGTACAGGTGACTGGAGAGGGGGACAGACAGAGATACAGGTGACTGGAGGGGGACAGACAGGTACAGGGACAGACAGGTACAAAGGGGGACAGACAGGTACAGGTGACTGGAGGGTGACTGGAGAGGGGGGAGGTACAGGTGACTGGAGAGGGGACAAACAGGTACAAAAACACAGGTACAGGTGACTGGAGAGGGGGACAGACAGGTACAAAACACAGGTACGGGTGACTGGAGGGGGACAGACAGGTACAGGTGACTGGGGGGACTGGAGGGGACAGACAGGTACAAAACACAGGTACAGGTGACTGGAGGAGGGGGACAGACAGGTACAAAACACAGGTACAGGTGACTGGAGAGGGGCACAGAGAGGCACAGTGACTGGAGAGGGGACAGACAGGTACAAAACACAGTTACAGGTGATAGGAGAGGGGGACAGACAGGTACAAAACACAGGTGACTGGAGGGGGACAGACAGGTGACTGGAGAGGGGGACAGACAGGTAAAACACACAGTTACATGTGACTGAGAGGGGGACAGACAGGTACAGGTGACTGGAGAGGGGGACAGACTGGTACAGGTGACTGGAGAGGGGGACAGGTACAAAACACAGGTGACAGGGGGGTGACTGCTGAGGGGGACCAAACACAGGTACAGGTGACTGGAGAGGGGACAGACAGGTACAGGTGACTGGAGAGGGGACCGACAGGTACAAAACACAGTTACATGTGACTGGAGAGGGGGGGACAGACAGGACAGACAGGTGACTGGAGAGGGGGACAGACAGGTACAGGTGACTGAGAGAGGGACAAACAGGTGGAGGGGACAAAACATACAGGTACAGGTGACTGGAGAGGGGACAGAGAGGTACAGGTGACTGGAGAGGGGGACAGACAGGTACAAACACAGTTACGGGTGACTGGAGAGGGGGACAGACAGGTACAGGTGACTGGAGAGGGGGACAGACAGGTACAAAACACAGGTACAGGTGATGGAGAGGGGGACAGACAGGTACAGGTGACTGAGAGAGACAGACAGGTACAAAACACAGGTACAGGTGACTGGAGAGGGGGACAGAGAGGTACAGGTGACTGGAGAGGGGGTACAAAACACAGTTACAGGCAGATAGGAGGGGGACAGACAGGTACAAAACACAGTTACAGGGGGACAGACAGGACAGTTACATGTGACTGGAGGGGGACAGACAGGTACAGGTGACTGGAGGGGGACAGACTGGTACAGGTGACTGAGAGGGGGACAGATACACAGGTACAGGTACAGGTGACTGGAGAGGGGACAGACAGGTACAGGTGACTGGAGAGGGGACCGACAGGTACAAAACACAGTTACATGTGACTGGAGAGGGGACAGACAGGTACAGGTGACTGGAGGGGACAGACAGGTACAGGTGACTGGAGAGGGGACAAACAGGTACAAAACACAGGTACAGGTGACTGGAGAGGGGGACAGAGAGGTACAGGCAGACTGGAGAGGGGGACAGACAGGTACAAAACACAGTTACGGGTGACTGGAGAGGGGGACAGACAGGTACAGGTGACTGGAGAGGGGGACAGACAGGTACAAAACACAGGTACAGGTGACTGGAGAGGGGACAGACAGGTACAGGTGACTGGTGGAGACAGACAGGCACAAACATAGGTAACAGGACTGGAGGAGGGGGACAGAGGCACAGGAGACTGGAGAGGGGGACAGACAGGTACAAAACACAGTTACAGGTGACTGGAGAGAGGGACAGACAGGTACAGGTGATTGAGAGGGGGGACAGACAGGTACAGGTGACTGGAGAGGGGGACAGACAGGTACAGTATCTGGAGGGGGACAGACAGGTACAGGTGACTGGAGGGGGACAGACAGGTACAAAACACAATTAATATGTGACTGGAGAGGGGGGACAGACAGGCACAGGTGACTGGAGAGGGGGACAGACAGGTACAGGTGACTGGAGAGGGGACAAACAGGTACAAAACACAGGTACAGGTGACTGGAGAGGGGACAGAGAGGTACAGGTGACTGGAGAGGGGGACAGACAGGTACAAAACACACTACGGGTGACTGAGGGGGGGACAGACAGGTACAGGTCAAGAGGGGGACAGACAGGTACAAAACACAGGTACAGGTGGACTGGAGAGGGGACAGACAGGTACAGGTGACTGGAGTGAGACAGACAGGTACAAAACACAGGTACAGGTGACTGGAGAGGGGACAGAGGTACAGGCAGGACTGAGAGGGGGACAGACAGGTACAAAACACAGTTACAGGTGATAGGAGAGGGGACAGACAGGTACAAAACACAGTCACAGGTGACTGGAGAGGGGGACAGACAGGTAAAAACACAGTTACATGTGACTGAGAGGGGGACAGACAGGTACAGGTGGACTGGAGAGGGGGACAGACAGGTACAGGTGACTGGAGGGACAAACAGGTGGTACAAAACACAGGTACAGGTGACTGCTGAGGGGACCGACAGGCAGGTGACTGGAGAGGGGAGACAGGTACAAAACACAGTACAGAGACTGGGAGGGGGACAGACAGGTACAGGTGACTGGAGGGGGACAGATGGTGGTACAAAACACAGGTACAGGTGACTGGAGAGGGGGACAGACAGGTACAGGTGACTGAGAGGGACAAATAAGTACAAAACACAGGTACAGGTGACTGAGAGGGGACAGAGAGGTACAGGTGACTGGAGAGGGGGACAGACAGGTACAAAACACAGTTACAGGTGACTGGAGAGAGGGACAGACAGGTACAGGTGATTGGAGGGGACAGACAGGTACAGGTGACTGGAGGGGACAGACAGGTACAGGTGACTGGAGAGGGGGACAGACAGGTACAGGTGACTGAGGGGACAGACAGGCACAAAACAGGTACAGGTGACTGGAGAGGGGACAGACTGGTACAGGTGACTGGAGAGGGGGACAGACAGGTACAGGTGACTGTTGAGGGGACCGACAGGTACAGGTGACTGGAGAGGGGGACAGACAGGTACAGGTGACTGGAGAGGGGGACCGACAGGTACAAAACACAGTTACATGTGACTGGAGAGGGGGACAGACAGGTACAGGTGACTGGAGAGGGGGACAGACAGGTACAGGTGACTGGAGAGGGGACAAACAGGTACAAAACACAGGTACAGGTGACTGGAGAGGGGGACAGAGAGGTACAGGTGACTGGAGAGGGGACAGACAGGTACAAAACACAGTTACGGGTGACTGGAGAGGGGGACAGACAGGTACAGGTGACTGGAGAGGGGGACAGACAGGTACAAAACACAGGTACAGGTGACTGGAGAGGGGGACAGACAGGTACAGGTGACTGGAGAGGAGACAGACAGGTACAAAACACAGGTACAGGTGACTGGAGAGGGGGACAGAGAGGTACAGGTGACTGGAGAGGGGGACAGACAGGTACAAAACACAGTTACAGGTGACTGGAGAGAGGGACAGACAGGTACAGGTGATTGGAGAGGGGGACAGACAGGTACAGGTGACTGGAGAGGGGACAGACAGGTACAGGTGACTGGAGAGGGGGACAGACAGGTACAGGTGACTGGAGAGGGGGACAGACAGGTACAAAACACAGTTACATGTGACTGGAGAGGGGGACAGACAGGTACAGGTGACTGGAGAGGGGACAGACAGGTACAGGTGACTGGAGAGGGGACAAACAGGTACAAAACACAGGTACAGGTGACTGGAGAGGGGGACAGAGAGGTACAGGTGACTGGAGAGGGGGACAGACAGGTACAAAACACAGTTACAGGTGACTGGAGAGGGGGACAGACAGGTACAGGTGACTGGAGAGGGGACAGACAGGTACAAAACACAGGTACAGGTGACTGGAGAGGGGGACAGACAGGTACAGGTGACTGGAGAGGAGACAGACAGGTACAAAACACAGGTACAGGTGACTGGAGAGGGGGACAGAGAGGTACAGGTGACTGGAGAGGGGGACAGACAGGTACAAAACACAGTTACAGGTGATAGGAGAGGGGGACAGACAGGTACAAAACACAGTTACAGGTGACTGGAGAGGGGGACAGACAGGTACAAAACACAGTTACATGTGACTGGAGAGGGGGACAGACAGGTACAGGTGACTGGAGAGGGGGACAGACAGGTACAGGTGACTGGAG
>NW_025755855.1:5000-7249 GCF_021184085.1 Oncorhynchus gorbuscha
GCCAGTATCCCTGCTTTCCACACCTTGTAGAGTCAACATGGGCCAGTATCCCTGCTTTCAACACCTTGTAGAGTCAACATGGGCCAGTATCCCTGCTTTAACACCTTGTAGAGTCAACATGGGCCAGTATCCCTGAACTTTCAACACCTTGTAGAGTCAACATGGGCCAGTATCCCTGCTTTCAACACCTTGTAGAGTCAACATGGGCCAGTATCCCTGCTTTCAACACCTTGTAGAGTCAACATGGGCCAGTATCCCTGCTTTCAACACCTTGTAGAGTCAACATGGGCCAGTATCCCTGTGGAACGCTTTCAACACCTTGTAGAGTCAACATGGGCCAGCTTCCTGTGGAACGCTTTCAACACCTTGTAGAGTCAACATGGGGCCAGTATCCCTGCTTTCCTTGTGAGTCAACATGGGCCAACACCTTGTAGAGTCAACATGGGCCAGTATCCTGGAACGCTTTCAACACCTTGTAGAGTCAACATGGGCCAGTATCCCTGAACGCTTTCAACACCTTGTAGAGTCAACATGGGCCAGTATCCCTGCTTTCAACACCTTGTAGAGTCAACATGCATCCCTGCTTTCAACACTCAGAGTCAACATAGCCAGTATCCCTGCTTTCAACACCTTGTAGAGTCAACATGGGCCAGTATCCCTGCTTAACACCTTGTAGAGTCAACATGGCCAGCATCCCTGCTTTCCACACCTTGTAGAGTCAACATGGGCCAGTATCCCTGCTTTCAACACCTTGTAGAGTCAACATGGGCCAGTATCCCTGCTTTCAACACCTTGTAGAGTCAACATGGGCCAGTATCCCTGCTTTCAACACCTTGTAGAGTCAACATGGGCCAGTATCCCTGCTTTCAACACCTTGTAGAGTCAACATGGGCCAGTATCCCTGTGGAACGCTGTCAACACCTTGTAGAGTCAACATGGGCCAGTATCCCTGTGGAACGCTTTCAACACCTTGTAGAGTCAACATGGGCCAGTATCCCTGCTTTCAACACCTTGTAGAGTCAACATGGGCCAGTATCCCTGCTTTCAACACCTTGTAGAGTCAACATGGGCCAGTATCCCTGCTTTCAACACCTTGTAGAGTCAACATGGGCCAGTATCCCCGTGGAACGCTTTCAACACCTTGTAGAGTCAACATGGGCCAGTATCCCTGCTTTCAACACCTTGTAGAGTCAACATGGGCCAGTATCCCTGCTTTCAACACCTTGTAGAGTCAACATGGGCCAGTATCCCTGCTTTCCACACCTTGTAGAGTCAACATGGGCCAGTATCCCTGCTTTCCACACCTTGTAGAGTCAACATGGGCCAGTATCCCTGCTTTCAACACCTTGTAGAGTCAACATGGGCCAGTATCCCTGCTTTCAACACCTTGTAGAGTCAACATGGGCCAGTATCCCTGCTTTCAACACCTTGTAGAGTCAACATGGGCCAGTATCCCTGCTTTCAACACCTTGTAGAGTCAACATGGGCCAGTATCCCTGTGGAACGCTTTCAACACCTTGTAGAGTCAACATGGGCCAGTATCCCTGCTTTCAACACCTTGTAGAGTCAACATGGGCCAGTATCCCTGTGGAACGCTTTCAACACCTTGTAGAGTCAACATGGGCCAGTATCCCTGTGGAACGAGGTACTGAAGTCAACATGGGCCAGTATCCCTGTGGAACGCTTTCAACACCTTGTAGAGTCAACATGGGCCAGTATCCCTGCTTTCAACACCTTGTAGAGTCAACATGGGCCAGTATCCCTGCTTTCAACACCTTGTAGAGTCAACATGGGCCAGTATCCCTGCTTTCAACACCTTGTAGAGTCAACATGGGCCAGTATCCCTGCTTTCAACACCTTGTAGAGTCAACATGGGCCAGTATCCCTGTGGAACGCTTTCAACACCTTGTAGAGTCAACATGGGCCAGTATCCCTGCTTTCAACACCTTGTAGAGTCAACATGGGCCAGTATCCCTGTGGAACGCTTTCAACACCTTGTAGAGTCAACATGGGCCAGTATCCCTGTGGAACGAGGTACTGAAGTCAACATGGGCCAGTATCCCTGTGGAACGCTTTCAACACCTTGTAGAGTCAACATGGGCCAGTATCCCTGCTTTCAACACCTTGTAGAGTCAACATGGGCCAGTATCCCTGTGGAACGCTTTCAACACCTTGTAGAGTCAACATGGGCCAGTATCCCTGCTTTCAACACCTTGTAGAGTCAACATGGGCCAGTATCCCTGTGGAAC
>NW_025755856.1:0-7249 GCF_021184085.1 Oncorhynchus gorbuscha
AATAAGTGAACGGTCCAGCACGTCCCGAGACGGAACCCAACTCCTCTCCTCAGGACCGTAACCCTCCCAATCCACTAAGTATTGGTGACCCCGTCCCCGAGAACGCATGTCCATGATCTTACGTACCTTGTAAATAGGTGCGCTCTCGACAAGGACGGGAGGGGGAGGGAAGACGAACGGGGTGCGAAGAAAGGGCTTGACACAGGAGACATGGAAGACAGGATGGACGCGACGAAGATGTCGCGGAAGAAGCAGTCGCACAGCGACAGGATTGACGACCTGGGAGACACGGAACGGACCAATGAACCGCGGAGTCAACTTACGAGAAGCTGTCGTAAGAGGAAGGTTGCGAGTGAGCCACACTCTCTGGCCGCAACAATACCTTGGACTCTTAATCCTGCGTTTATTGGCGGCTCACAGTCTGTGCCCTGTAACGGCAAAGTGCAGACCTCACCTCCTCCAGGTGCGCTCACAACGTTGGACAAACGCTTGAGCGGAGGGAACGCTGGACTCGGCAAGCTGGGATGAGAACAGAGGAGGCTGGTAACCCAGACTACTCTGAAACGGAGATAACCCGGTAGCAGACGAAGGAAGCGAGTTGTGAGCGTATTCTGCCCAGGGGAGCTGTTCTGCCCAAGACGCAGGGTCTCTGAAAGAAAGGCTGCGTAGTATGCGACCAATCGTCTGATTGGCCCTCTCTGCTTGACCGTTAGACTGGGGATGAAACCCGGAAGAGAGACTGACGGACGCACCAATCAAACGACAGAACTCCCTCCAAAACTGTGACGTGAATTGCGGGCCTCTGTCTGAAACGGCGTCTAACGGGAGGCCATGAATTCTGAACACATTCTCGATAATGATTTGTGCCGTCTCCTTAGCGGAAGGAAGTTTAGCGAGGGGAATGAAATGTGCCGCCTTAGAGAACCTATCGACAACCGTAAGAATCACAGTCTTCCCCGCAGACAAAGGCAGACCGGTAATGAAGTCTAGGGCGATGTGAGACCATGGTCGAGAAGGAATGGGGAGCGGTCTGAGACGACCGGCAGGAGGAGAGTTACCCGACTTAGTCTGCGCGCAGTCCGAACAAGCAGCCACGAAACGGCGCGTGTCACGCTCCTGAGTCGGCCACCAAAAGCGCTGGCGAATAGACGCAAGAGTGCCTCGAACACCGGGATGACCAGCTAACTTGGCAGAGTGAGCCCACTGAAGAACAGCCAGACGAGTGGAAACAGGAACGAAAAGGAGGTTACTAGGACAAGTGCGCGACGACGCAGTGTGCGTGAGTGCTTGCTTAACCTGTCTTTCAATTCCCCAGACTGTCAACCCGACAACACGCCCATAAGGAAGAATCCCCTCGGGATCAGTAGAAGCCACAGAAGAACTAAACAGACGGGATAAGGCATCAGGCTTGGTGTTTTTGCTACCCGGACGGTAAGAAATCACAAACTCGAAACGAGCGAAAAACAACGCCCAACGAGCTTGACGGGCATTAAGTCGTTTGGCAGAACGGATGTACTCAAGGTTCTTATGGTCTGTCCAAACGACAAAAGGAACGGTCGCCCCCTCCAACCACTGTCGCCATTCGCCTAGGGCTAAGCGGATGGCGAGCAGTTCACGGTTACCCACATCATAGTTGCGCTCAGATGGCGACAGGCGATGAGAAAAATAAGCGCAAGGATGAACCTTATCGTCAGACTGGAAGCGCTGGGATAGAATGGCTCCCACGCCTACCTCTGAAGCGTCAACCTCGACAATGAATTGTCTAGTGACGTCAGGAGTAACGAGGATAGGAGCGGACGTAAAACGTTCTTTTAGAAGATCAAAAGCTCCCTGGGCGGAACCGGACCACTTAAAACACGTCTTGACAGAAGTAAGAGCTGTGAGAGGGGCAGCAACTTGACCGAAATTACGAATGAAACGCCGATAGAAATTAGCGAAACCTAAAAAGCGCTGCAACTCGACACGTGACCTTGGAACGGGCCAATCACTGACAGCTTGGACCTTAGCGGAATCCATCTGAATGCCTTCAGCGGAAATAACGGAACCGAGAAAAGTAACGGAGGAGACATGAAAAGAGCACTTCTCAGCCTTTACGTAGAGACAATTCTCTAAAAGGCGCTGTAGAACACGTCGAACATGCTGAACATGAATCTCGAGTGACGGTGAAAAAATCAGGATATCGTCAAGATAGACAAAAACAAAGATGTTCAGCATGTCTCTCAGAACATCATTAACTAATGCCTGAAAAACAGCTGGCGCATTGGCGAGACCAAACGGCAGAACCCGGTACTCAAAATGCCCTAACGGAGTGTTAAACGCCGTTTTCCACTCGTCCCCCTCTCTGATGCGCACGAGATGGTAAGTGTTACGAAGGTCCAACTTAGTAAAGCACCTGGCTCCCTGCAGAATCTCGAAGGCTGATGACATAAGGGGAAGCGGATAACGATTCTTAACCGTTATGTCATTCAGCCTCGATAATCCACGCAGGGGCGCAGAGTACCGTCCTTCTTCTTAACAAAAAAGAACCCCGCCCCGGCCGGAGAGGAAGAAGGCACTATGGTACCGGCGTCAAGAGACACAGATAAATAATCCTCGAGAGCCTTACGTTCGGGAGCCGACAGAGAGTATAGTCTACCCCGAGGAGGAGTGGTCCCCGGAAGGAGATCAATACTACAATCATACGACCGGTGAGGAGGAAGGGAGTTGGCTCGGGACCGACTGAAGACCGTGCGCAGATCATGATATTCCTCCGGCACTCCTGTCAAATCGCCAGGTTCCTCCTGAGAAGTGGGGACAGAAGAAATGGGAGGGATGGCAGACATTAAACACTTCACATGACAAGAAACGTTCCAGGATAGGATAGAATTACTAGACCAATTAATAGAAGGATTATGACATACTAGCCAGGGATGACCCAAAACAACAGGTGTAAAAGGTGAATGAAAAATCAAAAAAGAAATAGTCTCACTGTGGTTACCAGATACTGTGAGAGTTAAAGGTAGTGTCTCAAATCTGATACTGGGAAGATGACTACCATCTAAGGCAAACATGGGCGTAGGCTTGTCTAACTGTCTGAAAGGAATGTCATGTTTCCGAGCCCATGCTTCGTCCATGAAACAACCCTCAGCCCCAGAGTCAATCAAGGCACTGCATGTAGCACCCGAACCGGTCCAGCGTAGATGGACCGACATAGTAGTACAGGATCTAGATGAAGAGACCTGAGTAGTAGCGCTCACCAGTAGCCCTCCGCTTACTGATGAGCTCTGGCCTTTACTGGACATGAATTGACAAAATGTCCATCAAATCCGCAATAGAGGCACAGGCGGTTGGTGATCCTCCGTTCCCTCTCCTTGGTCGAGATGCGAATACCTCCCAGCTGCATGGGCTCAGTCTCTGAGCCAGAGGAGGGAGATGGTTGCGATGCGGAGCAGGGAAACACCGTTGACGCGAGCTCTCTTCCACGAGCTTGGTGACGAAGATCTACCCGTCGTTCTATGCGGATGGCGAGAGCAATCAAAGAGTCCACACTGGAAGGAACCTCCCGAGAGAGAATCTCATCTTTGACCACTGCGTGGAGTCCCTCCAGAAAACGAGCGAGCAGCGCCGGCTCGTTCCAGTCACTAGAGGCAGCAAGAGTGCGAAACTCTATAGAGTAATCCGTTATGGATCGATCACCTTGGCATAGGGAAGCCAGGGCCCTAGAAGCCTCCCTACCAAAAACTGAACGGTCAAAAACCCGAATCATCTCCTCTTTAAAGTTCTGGTAATTGTTAGAACAATCAGCCCTTGCCTCCCAGATAGCTGTGCCCCACTCTCGAGCCCGGCCAGTAAGGAGTGAAATGACGTAAGCAACCCGAGCTCTCTCGCTAGAGTATGTGTTGGGTTGGAGAGAGAACACAATATCACACTGGGTGAGAAAGGAGCGGCACTCCGTGGGCTGCCCGGAGTAGCAAGGTGGGTTATTAACCCTAGGTTCCGGAGGCTCGGCAGGCCAGGAAGTAACAGGTGGCACGAGACGAAGACTCTGGAACTGTCCAGAGAGGTCGGAAACCTGAGCGGCCAGGTTCTCCACGGCATGGCGAGCAGCAGACAATTCCTGCTCGTGTCTGCCGAGCATGGCTCCTTGGATCTCGACGGCAGTGTTACGAGCATCTGTAGTCGCTGGGTCCATTCCTTGGTCGGATCCTTCTGTTATGCAGGTGAATGAGGACCCAAAAGCGACTTGGCGAAAACAGAGTATTTAATCCAGTAAAGTTACTTTACAAACAAAAGGCATAATACTACTCGTAATGACGAGAACAGACAGGAGACTTGATCAAGAACTGCAGGTTGCCTCGGGAAGGCACTTGAACGTAGCAGACTCAGACACCTGCTCACCACGCAGCATCTGAGGGAAACACGACACGACAGGACAATACATAGACACAGCACGGTGAACAATAGATAAGGATCCGACAGGACAGGAACGGAAAACAAGGGAAGAAATAGGGACTCTAATCAGGGGAAAAGATAAGGAACAGGTGTGGGAAGACTAAATGATGATTAGGGGAATAGGAACAGCTGGGAGCAGGAACGGAACGATAGAGAGAGGAGAGAGAGGGAGGGGGAGAGAGAGGGATAGAAAAAGGGAACGAACCTAATAAGACCAGCAGGGGGAAACGAACAGAAGGGAAAGCATAATGACAAGACAATCTAAGACAAAACATGACAAGCTCGGCCAGTTTTCTGTTTCTGTTGAGAAAAAGTTGCAGCGGTGGACTTTGAACCAACACCTCCGGAAGACTGGGTCCTTAAATCCAGTTCTCTGGACAGCTCGGCCACAGCACCCACTGTTAAAATGGACTGCTTGGTCGTCGCACAGACCATCACAACTTTCCATTTTTCCAATCAACGATTTGATGTGAACAACCACCGGTAGGATGTGCAACTGCCACCGCAGGGGCACAGGACTTGGTGGCTGGTTGGTTAAGGCAATGGACTACACTATTGAGTTGGAACCCCATCCGTGACACACAACATTGCTTCTTTTCTCCCTTGCATGGGCGACATAAAAGTAAAAACCCTGAAATAAAGCAGAACATGTGATAGCTTGCGCAAACAAACTCAATAAAGATGGCAGTGGTGGGATTTGAACCCACGCCTCCTTAGAGACTGGAGCCTTAATCCAGCGCCTTAGACCGCTCGGCCACACTACCCAGCTCTGGCAAGATTTTCACACTTTCTCATCAGTTACCTAGAGCGTCTGTACTCCCTTGTATTTTAGTCTTCTTTTTCATTTTCTTCTTTAAAATCTTTATGTATCTCATGTTGCTCTTGCGTCCTTCATCTTTTTTTGATTCTCTTTTTAAAAATCTTAATTTATCTGATGTTTGTCATTCTTCCATCGTCTAAACTTAGAATTAGTTTCTGATTTTATGTCTGAAGCAGATTGAATTAGAAAAACACGGCAGATAATTGCAATAACAGACGTGGGAATTAGGGTAAAGGCTGGATTCCCTTTATTTGTCCGGTGTCCTTGGTGGCCTTGTTTGAAATTACATTACAGTTTTCTGTTGAGAAAAAGTTGCAGCGGTGGACTTTGAACCAACACCTCCGGAAGACTGGGTCCTTAAATCCAGTTCTCTGGACAGCTCGGCCACAGTACCAACTGTTAAAATGGACTGCTTGGTCGTCGCACAGACCATCACAAGTTTCCTTTTTTCCAATCAAGGATTTGACGTGAACAACCACCGGTAGGAGGTGCAACTGACACCGCAGGGGCACAGGACTTGGTGCCTGGTTGGTTAAGGCGATTGACTACACTATTGAGTTGGAACCCCATCCGTGACACACAACATTGCTTCTTTACTCCCTTGCATGTGCGACATGAAATTAAAAACCCTGAAATAAAGCAGAACATGTGATAGCTTGTGCAAACAAACTCAATAAAGATGGCAGTGGTGGGATTTGAACCCACGCCTCCTTAGAGACTGGAGCCTAAATCCAGCGCCTTAGACCACTCGGCCACACTACCCAGCTCTGGCAAGATTTTCACACTTTCTCATCAGTTACCTAGAGCGTCTGTACTCCCTTGTATTTTAGTCTTCTTTTTCATTTTCTTCTTTAAAATCTTTATGTATCTCATGTTGCTCTTGTGTCCTTCATCTTTTTTTGATTCTCTTTTTAAAAATCTTAATTTATCTGATGTTGCTCATTCTTCCATCGTCTAAACTTAGAATTAGTTTCTGATTTTATGTCTGAAGCAGATTGAATTAGAAAAACACGGCAGATAATTGCAATAACAGACGTGGGAATTAGGGTAAAGGCTGGATTCCCTTTATTTGTCCGGTGTCCTTGGTGGCCTTGTTTGAAATTACATTACAGTTTTCTGTTGAGAAAAAGTTGCAGCGGTGGACTTTGAACCAACACCTCCGGAAGACTGGGTCCTTAAATCCAGTTCTCTGGACAGCTCGGCCACAGTACCCACTGTTAAAATGGACTGCTTGGTCGTCGCACAGACCATCACAACTTTCCATTTTTCCAATCAAGGATTTGATGTGAACAACCACCGGTAGGATGTGCAACTGCCACCGCAGGGGCACAGGACTTGGTGGCTGGTTGGTTAAGGCAATGGACTACACTATTGAGTTGGAACCCCATCCGTGACACACAACATTGCTTCTTTTCTCCCTTGCATGGGCGACATAAAAGTAAAAACCCTGAAATAAAGCAGAACATGTGATAGCTTGCGCAAACAAACTCAATAAAGATGGCAGTGGTGGGATTTGAACCCACGCCTCCTTAGAGACTGGAGCCTTAATCCAGCGCCTTAGACCACTCGGCCACACTACCCAGCTCTGGCAAGATTTTCACACTTTCTCATCAGTTACCTAGAGCGTCTGTACTCCCTTGTATTTTAGTCTTCTTTTTCATTTTCTTCTTTAAAATCTTTATGTATCTCATGTTGCTCTTGCGTCCTTCATCTTTTTTTGATTCTCTTTTTAAAAATCTTAATTTATCTGATGTTGCTCATTCTTCCATCGTCTAAACTTAGAATTAGTTTCTGATTTTATGTCTGAAGCAGATTGAATTAGAAAAACACGGCAGATAATTGCAATAACAGACGTGGGAATTAGGGTAAAGGCTGGATTCCCTTTATTTGTCCGGTGTCCTTGGTGGCCTTGTTTGAAATAACATTACAGTTTTCTGTTGAGAAAAAGTTGCAGCGGTGGACTTTGAACCAACACCTCCGGAAGACTGGGTCCTTAAA
>NW_025755857.1:0-7246 GCF_021184085.1 Oncorhynchus gorbuscha
CATGTACCGCATTATCTTCATTAAAAGTCATGAGTAACCTACACGCTGCATTTCGGTCTGACTCTCTTCAAACAACAGACGAACTTCGTTACAAAAATATTTTGTTGCTTAAGTATATTTTAGCGATTACATTTACTTTTGATACTTAAGTATATTTAAAACCAAATACTTTAAGACTTTTACTAAAGTAGTATTTTACAGGGTGACTCACTTTAACTTGAGTATGACAATTGGATACTTTTTCCACCACTGTTTGTAAGGATAGCATAGCTAACAAATTGTCATATCGTTTTTTGGCGAATGTAGCATGACATCCGGGAAATTTTGGCATACTAACTATACCCATACTATGACCAATACGCATACTATATAATCAATTTATGACATAAATTGTATGGCTAGTGCAGTTAGTATGAGTATTCAAACACAGCTTAAGTGTTCTCAAGAAGTGGATGCTGAATAATGATAATCATTAGGCCTGGAAACTGCAGTAATGGAGTTTGCGTGGGGGTGGGAGGGAGAGGGTGCGTGCGTGCGTGGTTACTGCACCTGTACATGAGTGCGTGTGTGTGTGCTTTCCTGAGTGTGTGTGTGTGTCTTGCATAAGAAGACTATTACTCATCACTCACACATTGGTGGTGAATATCCCGTAGATGAGGTCTTGTTCAGGCAGATAGAAGGTGCTCTGCAGCTCATTATAGTAGAAGGGGAACTCTCCGGAGCGCGAGCAGTTCAGCCTGGCCTTCATGAAGGTGGTCCAGGTGTCTTCCAGTAGGAACCGCCCTCCAATGTCGTTCTTACAGACACGGGCCACCCGGGAGTAGACGGTCTTCCCACAGTCGTGTTCCACAGCGTTCTCACGCAGGAAGAAGAATGTGAAGAGACCCACATCATAGGCTGAGATGAAATGGGGCTCTGAGGAAGAGGAGGAGAGGACAAGGGAGGAGGGAGGGGACAGAGAAGGAGAGGAAGAAGGGCATAGGGGAAGAGGAGACAAAGTCAGAGAGAGCATTAGAGTCCATGCAGCCATAGGGGATGATTCTTAATGTCATGCTAGTTTATACTGGACGAATGAATGTGTCCAGTCATGTTGATAATAAAGTCATCCTGGGAGATACATTCATTAGTCACAGTCATCCTATAAAACGTACACTGCATTCATTCCTCCATCTGTAAATTGCCAGAACACATGATCAATCTTGATGTGGTAAAAGACATGAGACTAATGCACTCGATGAGTGGAACAAAATCAATATAGACTGTGACTTCATCATCCATTCTAGTTGGTGCTCAGAAACACTGCATACGGCCACTCTGTCTCCCTGTTGTGAGTTGTTATTATTACAGACACGGGTTAGCCCTCAGTCTCAACACTGAACACATTAACAGCAGACATAGCAGGGTTCAAAACAACATTTAAAATGTGCTTTATTGAGCATGCCTGGACAAAATGGAACCAATGGTTTAATCCCAAAGTGCAAACTCTGCCCATCTGGCATTACATTCAGGCTCAAACAAACACTCAATGACAGCATTTGAAAGGTGTTAAATACTATTTGAACCCAGTGATAACCAGTGGCATGCCTTCTCCCTGTAGAGTTATAATGTAGAGGAGGATTGTTCATGACTAGAGAAGCAGTGGGCTGTGAGAACAACACAGTATGTACAGTCAATGCTGCTTTCCCTAAGGTAACATTCATTCTCAGTGATATCAAACACACACACACACACACACTCTCACACAAACAGACAGCTTGGATGCAGAGCAGAGGCGTAGATATTAACCTGCAAACAGTCATGATGATAAGTGCCCCGGGGCCAGCACTACCTTTTAGAGAATGAGATTATAGGAGAACGCAGGCGGTCAGCAGGAATGGAAACAGCATCAGAAGCAATAACAAGTAATTCCATTTCAGAACACTCATAAAAAAACTACTGCGGGTAGTGGCTGGGGGCAGCAAATAGGAATTGGGTGAAATGGTGGTAGACTTGTAGAGGGGAAACAACTGGAGAAGCGGCCACAGACTGCAGGTCGCTTCGGTAGGCGCAGGCCGTAGTCGACTGAGACACCTGCTCACACGCAGCATCTGATGAAGGCACAAAACACGACAGGACAGGGTGATACACAATCACGGCAAAACACGACAGGACAGGGCGAAACGCAATCACAGCATGGTGAATACAATACAAGGAACCGACGGGACAGGAACGGATCACAAAGGAATAAATAGGGACTCTAATCAGGGGAAAGGATCGGGAACAGGTGTGGGAAGACTAAATGATGATTAGGGAATAGGAACAGCTGGGAGCAGGAACGGAACGACAGAGAGAAGAGAGAGCGAGAGAGTGAGAGAGGGAGGGGGAGAGAGAGGGATAGAAGGAGGGAAAGAACCAAACAAGACCAGCAGAGGGAAACGAATAGCATGGGGAGCACAGGGACAAGACATGACAATAAATGACAAACATGACAGTACCCCCACTCACCGAGCGCCTCCTGGCGCACTCGAGGAGGAATCCTGGCGGCAACGGAGGAAATCATCGATGAGCGAACGGTCCAGCACGCCCCGAGACGGAACCCAACTCCTCTCCTCAGACCGTAACCCTCCCAATCCACTAGGTATTGGTGACCCCGTCCCCGAGAACGCATGTCCATAATCTTATGTACCTTGTAAATAGGTGCGCTCTCGACAAGGACGGGAGGGGGGAGGGAAGACGAACGGGGTGCGAAGAAAGGGCTTAACACAGGAGACATGGAAGACAGGATGGACGCGACGAAGATGTCGCGGAAGAAGCAGTCGCACAGCGACAGGATTGACGACCTGGGAGACACGGAACGGACCAATGAACATGGAGTCAACTTACGAGAAGCTGTCGTAAGAGGAAGGCTGCGAGTGGAAAGCCACACTCTGGCCGCAACAATACCTTGGACTCTTAATCCTGCGTTTATTGGCGGCTCTCACCGTCTGTGCCCTGTAACGGCAAAGTGCAGACCTCACCCTCCTCCAGGTGCGCTCACAACGTTGGACAAACGCTTGAGCGGAGGGAACGCTGGACTCGGCAAGCTGGGATGAGAACAGAGGAGGCTGGTAACCCAGACTACTCTGAAACGGAGATAACCCGGTAGCAGACGAAGGAAGCGAATTGTGAGCGTATTCTGCCCAGGGGAGCTGTTCTGCCCAAGACGCAGGGTTTCTGAAAGAAAGGCTGCGTAGTATGCACCAATCGTCTGATTGGCCCTCTCTGCTTGACCGTTAGACTGGGGATGAAACCCGGAAGAGAGACTGACGGACGCACCAATCAAACGACAGAACTCCCTCCAAAACTGTGACGTGAATTGCGGGCCTCTGTCTGAAACGGCGTCTAACGGGAGGCCATGAATTCTGAATACATTCTCAATAATGATTTGTGCCGTCTCCTTAGCGGAAGGAAGTTTAGCGAGGGGAATGAAATGTGCCGCCTTAGAGAACCTATCGACAACCGTCAGAATCACAGTCTTCCCGCAGACAAAGGCAGACCGGTAATGAAGTCTAAGGCAATGTGAGACCATGGTCGAGAAGGAATGGGAGCGGTCTGAGACGACCGGCAGGAGGAGAGTTACCCGACTTAGTCTGCGCGCAGTCCGAACAAGCAGCCACGAAACGGCGCGTGTCACGCTCCTGAGTCGGCCACCAAAAGCGCTGGCGAATAGACGCAAGAGTGCCTCGAACACCGGGATGACCAGCTAACTTGGCAGAGTGAGCCCACTGAAGAACAGCCAGACGAGTGGAAACAGGAACGAAAAGGAGGTTACTAGGACAACGCGCGGCGACGCAGTGTGCGTGAGTGCTTGCTTAACCTGTCTTTCAATTCCCCAGACTGTTAACCCGACAACACGCCCATAAGGAAGAATCCCCTCGGGATCAGTAGAAGCCACAGAAGAACTAAACAGACGGGATAAGGCATCAGGCTTGGTGTTCTTGCTACCCGGACGGTAAGAAATCACAAACTCGAAACGAGCGAAAAACAACGCCCAACGAGCTTGACGGGCATTAAGTCGTTTGGCAGAACGGATGTACTCAAGGTTCTTATGGTCTGTCCAAACGACAAAAGGAACGGTCGCCCTCCAACCACTGTCGCCATTCGCCTAGGGCTAAGCGGATGGCGAGCAGTTCACGGTTACCCACATCATAGTTGCGCTCAGATGGCGACAGGCGATGAGAAAAATAAGCGCAAGGATGAACCTTATCGTCAGACTGGAAGCGCTGGGATAGGATGGCTCCCACGCCTACCTCTGAAGGCCAACCTCGACAATGAATTGTCTAGTGACGTCAGGAGTAACGAGGATAGGAGCGGACGTAAAACGTTCTTTTAGAAGATCAAAAGCTCCCTGGGCGGAACCGACCACTTAAAACACGTCTTGACAGAAGTAAGAGCTGTGAGAGGGGCAGCAACTTGACCGAAATTACGAATGAAACGCCGATAGAAATTAGCGAAACCTAAAAAGCGCTGCAACTCGACACGTGACCTTGAACGGGCCAATCACTGACAGCTTGACCTTAGCGGAATCCATCTGAATGCCTTCAGCGGAAATAACGGAACCGAGAAAAGTAACGGAGGAGACATGAAAAGAGCACTCTCAGCCTTTACGTAGAGACAATTCTCTAAAAGGCGCTGTAGAACACGTCGAACGTGCTGAACATGAATCTCGAGTGACGGAGAAAAATCAGGATATCGTCAAGATAGACAAAAACAAAATGTTCAGCATGTCTCTCAGAACATCATTAACTAATGCCTGAAAAACAGCTGGCGCATTGGCGAGACCGAACGGCAGAACCCGGTACTCAAAATGCCCTAACGGAGTGTTAAACGCCGTTTCCACTCGTCCCCTCTCTGATGCGCACGAGATGGTAAGCGTTACGAAGGTCCAACTTAGTAAAGCACCTGGCTCCCTGCAGAATCTCGAAGGCTGATGACATAAGGGGAAGCGGATAACGATTCTTAACCGTTATGTCATTCAGCCTCGATATCCACGCAGGGGCGCAGAGTACCGTCCTTCTTTTTAACAAAAAGAACCCCCCCGGCCGGAGAAGAAGAAGGCACTATGGTACCGGCGTCAAGAGACACAGACAAATAATCCTCGAGAGCCTTACGTTCGGGAGCCGACAGAGAGTATAGTCTACCTCGAGGAGGAGTGGTCCCCGGAAGGAGATCAATACTACAATCATACGACCGGTGAGGAGGAAGGGAGTTGGCTCGGGACCGACTGAAGACCGTGCGCAGATCATGATATTCCTCCGGCACTCCTGTCAAATCGCCAGGTTCCTCCTGGAGAAGTAGGGACAGAAGAAATGGGAGGGATGGCAGACATTAAACACTTCACATGACAAGAAACGCTCCAGGATAGGATAGAATTACTAGACCAATTAATAGAAGGATTATGACATACAAGCCAGGGATGACCCAAAACAACAGGTGTAAACGGTGAACGGAAAATCAAAAAAAGAAATAGTCTCACTGTGGTTACCAGATACTGTGAGAGTTAAAGGTAGTGTCTCAAATTTGATACTGGGAAGATGACTACCATCTAAGGCAAACATGGGCGTAGGCCTGTCTAACGGTCTGAAAGGAATGTTATGTTTCCGAGCCCATGCTTCGTCCATGAAACAACCTCAGCCCCAGAGTCAATCAAAGCACTGCATGTAGCACCCGAACCGGTCCAGCGTAGATGGACCGACATAGTAGTACAAGATCTAGATGAAGGGACCTGAGTAGTAGCGCTCACCAGTAGCCCTCCGCTACTGATGGGTTTCTGGCCTCTTACTGGACATGAATTAACAAAATGTCCAGCAACTCCGCAATAGAGGCACAGGCGGTTGGTGATCCTCCGTTCCCCTCCTTATTCGAGATGCGAATCCCTCCCAGCTGCATGGGCTCAGTCTCAAAGCCAGAGGAGGGAGATGGTTGCGATGCGGAGCAGGGAAACACCGTTGATGCGAGCTCTCTTCCACGAGCCCGGTGACGAAGATCTACCCGTCGTTCTATGCGGATGGCGAGAGCAATCAAAGAGTCCACATCTGAAGGAACCTCCCGGGAGAGAATTCATCCTTAACCACTGCGTGGAGTCCCTCCAGAAAACGAGCTAGCAGCGCCGGCTCGTTCCACTCACTAGAGGCAGCAAGAGTGCGAAACTCAATGGAATAACTGCTATGGACCGTTCACCTTGGCATAAGGAAGCCAGGGCCCTAGAAGCCTCCCCACCAAAAACTGAACGGTCAAAAACCCGAATCATCTCTCTTTAAAGTTCTGGAATTTGTTAGAGCAATCAGCCCTTGCCTCCCAGATAGCTGTGCCCCATCTCTCGAGCCCGGCCAGTAAGGAGTGAAATGACGTAAGCAACCCGAGCTCTCTCTAGAGTATGTGTGGGGTTGAGAGAGAACACAATCTCACACTGCGTGAGAAAGGAGCGGCACTCAGTGGGCTGCCCGGAGTAGCAAGGTGGGTTATTAACCCTAGGTTCTGGAGGCTCGGCAGGCCAGGGAGTAACAGGTGGCACGAGACGTGAGACTCTGGAACTGTCCAGAGAGGTCGGAAACCTGAGCGGCCAGGTTCTCCACGGCATGGCGAGCAGCAGACAATTCCTGCTCGTGTCTGCCGAGCATGGCTCCTGGATCTCGACGGCAGTGTAACGAGCGTCTGAAGTCGCTGGGTCCATTCCTTGGTCGGTTCCTTCTGTCATGCAGGTGAAAGAGGACCCAAACGCGACTTAACAGAAACAGAGTTTATTAAAGTCCAAAACGGAATAACAGAAATCCTCTAGACTTGTAGAGGGAAACAACTGGAGAAGCCACAGACTGCAGGTCGCTTCGGTGGCGCAGGCCGTAGGCTCACTGAGACACCTGCTCACACGCAGCATCTGATGAAGGCACAAAACACGACAGGACAGGGTGATACACAATCACGGCAAAAACACGACAGACAGGGCGAAACGCAATCACAGCATGGTGAATACAATACAAGGAACCTAATGGACAGGAACGGATCAAAGGAATAAATAGGAATCTAATCAGGGAAAGGATCGGGAACAGGTGTGGGAAGACTAAATGATGATTAGGGGAATAGGAACAGCTGGGAGCAGGAACGGAACGACAGAGAGAAGAGAGAGCTGAGAGAGGGAGGGGGGAGAGAGAGGGATAGAAGGAGGGAAAGAACCAAACAAGACGCATGGGGAGCACAGGGACAAGACATGACAATAAATGACAAACATGAC
>NW_025755858.1:0-7242 GCF_021184085.1 Oncorhynchus gorbuscha
AGGCTTGTTTTCAAATTGCTGTGCGTTTTGTTGCCAACCTATTTTGCTACCTGACAACTTTACGGGTTTCACTTTTTAATTACCGTTCATATATTTATTTTTTCTCGACTTTTTCACTCCGGACGCTTTATCTGGACACGATTCGTCAGGACCTCCAACAGCCGAAGCTAAGTAGTAACATTAACATGATGCCTTCTAATTGCAGCCGCGCTGTGCTCGCTCTTTTACGGCGAGGATAGCTGTACTGCAAGCCCAGCTTCAGACGCAATCGTTAGGCAAGGGTAATTTCAGTGTAGGAAAGGATGAAACAGCGTCTGTGCCACCAGTAAGTACAGATAGTAGTATAAATCCCCTGGCACAGTCCCCGCAGCCGGACAACTTTCTCACGGTTTCTGGTAGGAAATGCTGTAGAACGCTCAACCGGTGTCGCTCATTCAGCAGACAGAAACTTTCAACCGGTTCTCCCCATTAAGCAGCGGGTCGGTGTCAGAGGCCGAGTCTTCTCTGGTCTCTACTCCTCCCGTTACGGGGTCTGAGACGCCGAAGGCTTCCCACCATTAGCTCTGACAAATTGAAAACTCTAGTCATTGGCGACTCATTACCCGCAGTATTAGACTTAAAGCGAATCATCCAGCGATCATACACTGTTTACCCGGGGCAGGGCTACCGACGTTAAGGCTAATCTGAAGATGGTGCTGGCTAAAGCTAAAACTGGCGAGTGTAGAGAGTATAGAGATATTGTTATCCACGCCGGCACCAACGATGTTAGGATGAAACAGTCAGAGATCACCAAGCGCAACATAGCTTCTGCGTGCATATCAGCTAGAAAGATGTGTCGGCATCGAGTAATTGTCTCTGGCCCCTCCCAGTTAGGGGGAGTGATGAGCTCTACAGCAGAGTCTCACAACTCAATCGCTGGTTGAAAACTGTTTTCTGCCCCTCCCAAAAGATAGAATTTAGATATTGGCCCTCTTTCTGGGACTCGCCCACAAACAGGACCCAAGCCTGACCTGCTGAGGAGTGACGGACTCCATCCTAGCTGGAGGGGTGCTCTCATCTTATCTGCCAACATAGACAGGGCTCTAACTCTAGCTCCACAATGAAATAGGGTGCAGGCCAGGCAGCAGGCTATTAGCCAGCCTGCCAGCATAGTGGAGTCTGCCACTAGCATAGTTAGTGTAGTCAGCTTAGCTATCACCATTGAGACCGTGTCTGTGCCTCGACCTGGGTTGGGTAAAACTAAACATGGCGGTGTTTGCCTTAGCAATCTCACTAGGATAAAGACCACCTCCATTCCTGTCATTACTGAAAGAGATCATGATACCTCACATCTCAAAATAGGGCTACTTAATGTTAGATCCCTTACTTCAAAGGCAATTATAGTCAATGAACTAATCACTGATCATAATCTTGATGTGATTGGCCTGACTGAAACATGGCTTAAGCCTGATGAATTTACTGTGTTAAATGAGGCCTCACCTCCTGGCTACACTAGTGACCATATCCCCGTGCATCCCGCAAAGGCGGAGGTGTTGCTAACATTTATGATAGCAAATTTCAATTTACAAAAAGAAATGACGTGGGCTTTTTGAGCTTCTAGTCATGAAATCTATGCAGCCTACTCAATCACTTTTTATAGCTACTGTTTACAGGCCTCCTGGGCCATATACAGCGTTTCTCACTGAGTTCTGAATTCCTATCAGACCTTGTAGTCATTGCAGATAATATTCTAATCTTTTGGTGACTTTAATATTCACATGGAAAAGTCCACAGGACCCACTCCAAAAGGCTTTTGGAGCCATCATCGACTCAGTGGGTTTTGTCCAACATGTCTCTGGACCCACTCACTCTCACAGTCATACGCTGACCTAGTTTTGTCCCATGGAATAAATGTTGTGGATCTTAATGTTTTTCCTCATAATCCTGGACTATCAGACCACCATTTTATTACGTTTGCAATTGCAACAAATAATCTGCTCAGACCCCAACCAAGGAACATCAAAAGTCGTGCTATAAATTCACAGACAACACAAAGATTCCTTGATGCCCTCCCAGACTCCCCTCTGCCTACCCAAGGACGCCAGAGGACAAAAATCCGTTAACCACCTAACTGAGGATCTCAATTTAACCTTGCGCAATACCCTAGATGCAGTTGCACCCTAAAAACTAAAAAAATGTCTCATAAGAAACTAGCTCCATGGTACACAGAAAATACCCGAGCTCTGAAGCAAGCTTCCAGAAAATTGGAACGGAAATGGCGCCACACCAAACTGGAAGTCTTCCGACTAGCTTGGAAGGATGGTACCAGTACCGAAGAGCCCTTACTGCTGCTCGATCGTCCTATTTTTCTAACTTAATTGAGGAAAATAAGAACAATCCGAAATTCCTTTTTGATACTGTGGCAAAGCTAACTAAAAAGCAGCATTCCCCAAGAGAGGATGACTTGCACTTTAGCAGTGATAAATTCATGAACTTCTTTGAGGAAAGATTATGATTATTAGAAAGCAAATTACGGACTCCTCTTTAAACCTGCGTATTCCTCCAAACCTCAGTTGTCCTGAGTCTGCACAACTTCTGCCAGGACCTAGGATCAAGAGAGACGCTCAAGTGTTTTAGTACTATATCTCTTGACACAATGATGAAAATAATCATGGCCTCTAAAACCTTCAAGCTGTATACTGGACCCTATTCCAACTAAACTACTGAAAGAGCTGCTTCCTGTGCTTGGCCCTCCTATGTTGAACATAATAAACGGCTCTCTATCCACTGATGTGTACCAAACTCACTAAAAGTGGCAGTAATAAAGCCTCTTGAAAAAGCCAAACCTTGACCCAGAAAATATAAAAACTATCGGCCTATATCAAATCTTCCATTCCTCTCAAAGATTTTAGAGAAGGCTGTTGCGCAGCAACTCACTGCCTTCCTGAAGACAAACAATGTATACGAAATGCTTCAGTCTGGTTTTAGACCCCATCATAGCACTGAGACGGCACTTGTGAAGGTGGTAAATGACATTTTGATGGCATCGGACCGAGGCTCTGCATCTGTCCTCGTGCTCCTAGACCTTAGTGCTGCTTTTGATACCATCGATCACCACATTCTTTTGGAGAGATTGGAAACCCAAATTGGTCTACACGGACATGTTCTGGCCTGGTTTAGGTCTTATCTGTCGGAAAGATATCAGTTTGTCGCTGTGAATGGTTTGTCCTCTGACAAATCAACTGTACATTTCGGTGTTCCTCAAGGTTCTGTTTTAGGACCACTATTGTTTTCACTATATATTTTACCTCTTGGGGATGTTATTCGAAAACATAATGTAAACTTTCACTGCTATGCGGATGACACACAGCTGTACATTTCAATGAAACACGGTGAAGCACCAAAATTGCCCTCGCTAGAAGCATGTGTTTCAGACATAAGGAAGTGGATGGCTGCAAACTTTCTACTATTAAACTCGGACAAAACAGAGATGCTTGTTCTAGGTCCCAAGAAACAAAGAGATCTTCTGTTGAATCTGACAATTAATCTTAATGGTTGTACAGTCGTCTCAAATAAAACTGTGAAGGACCTCGGCGCGTTACTCTGGACCCTGATCTCTTTTGAAGAACATATCAAGACCATTTCGAGGACAGCTTTTTTCCATCTACGTAACATTGCAAAATCAGAAACTTTCTGTCCAAAAATGATGCAGAAAAATTAATCCATGCTTTTGTCACTTCTAGGTTAGACTACTGCAATGCTCTACTTTCCGGCTACCCGGATAAAGCACTAAATAAACTTCAGTTAGTGCTAAATACGGCTGCTAGAATCCTGACTAGAACCAAAAAAATTTGATCATATTACTCCAGTGCTAGCCTCTCTACACTGGCTTCCTGTCAAAGCAAAGGGCTGATTTCAAGGTTTTACTGCTAACCTACAAAGCATTACATGGGCTTGCTCCTACCCTACCTCTCTGATTTGGTCCTGCCGTACATACCTATACGTACGCTACGGTCACAAGACGCAGGCCTCCTAATTGTCCCTAGAATTTCTAAGCAAACAGCTGGAGGCAGGGCTCCTATAGAGCCCATTTTTATGGAACGGTCTGCCTACCCATGTCAGAGACGCAAACTCGGTCTCAACCTTTAAGTCTTTACTGAAGACTCATCTCTTCAGTGGGTCATATGATTGGAGTGTAGTCTGGCCCAGGGAGTGGGAAGGTGAACGAAAGGCTCTGGAGCAACGAACCGCCCCTTGCTGTCTCTGCCTGGCCGGTTCCCCTTTTCCACTGGGATTCTCTGCCTCTAACCCTGTTACGGGGGCTGAGTCACTGGCTTGCTGGGGCTCTCTCGTGCCGTCCCTGGGGGGGGGGTGCGTCACCTGGGTGGGTTGATTCACTGTTGTGGTCGGCCTGTCTGGGTTCCCCCCCTTGGGTTGTACCGTGTCGGAGATCTTTGTGGGCTATACTCGGCCTTGTCTCAGGATGGTAAGTTGGTGGTTGTAGATTTCTCTAGTGGTGTGGGGGCTGTGCTTTGGCAAAGTGGGTGGGGTTATATCCTTCCTGTTTGGCCCTGTCCGGGGTGTCCTCGGATGGGGCCACAGTGTCTCCTGACCCCCTCCTGTCTCAGCCTCCAGTATTTATGCTGCAGTAGTTTATGTGTCGGGGGCTAGGGTCAGTTTGTTTATCTGGAGTACTTCTCCTGTCCTATTCGGTGTCCTGTGTAAATCTAAGTGTGCTCTCTAATTCTTCCTTCTCTCCTTCTTTCTCTCTCTCGGAGGACCTGAGCCCTAGAACCATGCCCCAGGACTACCTGACATGATGACTCCTTGCTGTCCCCAGTCCACCTGGCCATGCTGCTGCTCCAGTTTCAACTGGCCTGGGCCCTAGACCATGTCCCAGGACTACCTGACATGAGGACCTTGCTGTCCCCAGTCCACCTGGCCATGCTCCTGCTCCAGTTTCAACTGTTCTGCCTTACTATTATTATTCAACCATGCTGGTCATTTATGAACATTTGAACATCTTGGCCACGTTCTGTTATAATCTCCACCGCACAGCCAGAAGAGGACTGGCCACCCCACATATGCTCTCTAATTCTCTCTTTCTTTCTCTCTCTCGGAGGACCTGAGCCCTAGGACCGTGCCCCAGGACTACCTGACATGATGGCTCCTTGCTGTCCCCAGTCCACCTGACTGTGCTGCTGCTCCAGTTTCAACTGTTCTGCCTTATTATTATTTGACCATGCTGGTCATTTATGAACATTTGAACATCTTGGTCATTTTCTGTTATAATCTCTACTCCGGCACAGCCAGAAGAGGACTGGCTACCCCACATAGCCCGGTTCCTCTCTAGGTTTCTTCCTTAGGTTTTGGCCTTTCTAGGGAGTTTTTCCCTAGCCACCGTGCTTTTACACCTGCATTGTTTGCTGTTTGGGGTTTTAGGCTGGGTTTCTGTACAGCACTTTGAGATATCAGCTGATGTACGAAGGGCTATATAAATAAATTTGATTTGATTTGATTTGTGAGGTTATGACAGAGCCAAGTGACTTGGTGTATAGCGAGAATAGGAGAGGGGCCTAGAACAGAGCCCTGGGGGACACCAGTGGTGAGAGCGCGTGGTGAGGAGACAGATTCTCGCCACGCCGCACCTGAAGCCAGGAGCGACCTGTCAGGTAGGACGCAATCCAGAAGCGTGGGCCGCGCCGGAGATGCCCAACTCGGAGAGGGTGGAGAGGAGGCTCTGATGGTTCACAGTATCGAAGGCAGCCGATAGGTCTAGAAGGATGAGAGCAGAGGAGAGAGAGTTAGCTTTAGCGGTGCGGAGCGCCTCCGTGATACAGAGAAGAGCAGTCTCAGTTGAATGACTAGTGTTGAAACCTGACTGATTTGGATCAAGAAGGTCATTCTGAGAGAGATAGCGGGAGAGCTGACCAAGGACGGCACGTTCAAGAGTTTTGGAGAGAAAAGAAAGAAGGGATACTGGTCTGTAGTTGTTGACATCGGAGGGATCATGTAGGTTTTTTCAGAAGGGGTGCAACTCTCGCTCTCTTGAAGACGGAAGGGACGTAGCTTTCAGCGGTCAGGGATAAGTTGATGAGTGAGGTGAGGTAAAGGGAGAAGGTCTCCGGAAATGGTCTGGAGAAGAGAGGAGGGGATAGGGTCGAGCGGGCAGGTTGTTGGGCGGCCGGCCGTCACAAAGACGCGAGATTTCATCTGGAGAGAGGGGAGAAAGAGGTCAGAGCACAGGGTAGGGCAGTGTGAGCAGAACCAGCGGTGTTGTTTGACTTAGCAAACGAGGATCGGATGTCGTCGATCTTCTTTTCAAAATGGTTGACGAAGTCATCTGCAGAGAGGAGGAGGGGGGGAGGAGGATTCAGGAGGGAGGAGAAGGTGGCAAAGAGCTTCCCTAGGGTTAGAGGCAGATGCTTGGAATTTAGAGTGGTAGAAAGTGGCTTTAGCAGCAGAGACAGAGGAGGAAAATGTAGAGAGGAGGGGAGTGAAAGGATGCCAGGTCCGCAGGAGGCGAGTTTTTCCTCCATTTCCGCTCGTCTTCCGGAGCCCTGTTCTGTGAGCTCGCAATGAGTCGTCCGCCGTGAGCGGGGAGGGGAGGACCGAGCCGGCCTGGAAGATAGGGGACATAGAGAGTCAAAGGATGCAGAAAGGGAGGAGAGGAGGGTTGAGGAGGCAGAATCAGGAGATAGGTTGGAGAAGGTTTGAGCAGAGGGAAGAGATGATAGGATGGAAGAGGAGAGAGAAGCGGGGAAGAGAGAGCGAAGGCTGGGACGCGATACCATCCGAGTAGGGCGGAAGTGTTGGAGAGAGCGAGAGGGAAAAGGATACAAGGTAGTGGTCTGGAGACTTGGAGGGGAGTTGCAATGAGGTTAGGTGGAAGAACAGCATCTAGTAAAGATGGGAGGTCGAGCGTATTGCCTGCCTTGTGAGTAGGGGGGGAAGGTGAGAGGGTGAGGTCAAAAGAGGAGAGGAGTGGAAAGAAGGAGGCAGAGAGGAATGAGTCAAAGGTAGACGTGGGGAGGTTAAAGTCGCCCAGAACTGTGAGAGGTGAGCCGTCCTCAGGAAAGGAGCTTATCAAGGCATCAAGCTCATTGATGAACTCTCCGAGGGACCTGGAGGGCGATAAATGATAAGGATGTTAAGCTTGAAAGGGCTGGTAACTGTGACAGCATGAAATTCAAAGGAGGCGATAGACAGATGGGTAAGGGGAGAAAGAGAGAATGACCACTTGGGAGAGATAAGGATCCCTAT
>NW_025755859.1:0-7241 GCF_021184085.1 Oncorhynchus gorbuscha
AGAGGTGGAGCAGGAGGACAGGTCACAAGAGGACAGGTGGAGCAGGAGGAGAGGTGGAGCGTCAGGGAACAGATCTATGTCCACTACAGTGAAGGCACAGTAGTGTAACATCAGGGAACAGATCTATGTCCACTACAGTGAAGGTACAGTAGTGTAACATCAGTAAACAGATTGTATGTCCACTACAGTGAAGGTACAGTAGTGTAACATCAGGAAACAGATCTATGTCCACTACAGTGAAGGCACAGTAGTGTAACATCAGGGAACAGATCTATGTCCACTACAGTGAAGGTACAGTAGTGTAACATCAGGGAACAGATCTATGTCCACTACAGTGAAGGTACAGTAGTGTAACATCAGTAAACAGATTGTATGTCCACTACAGTGAAGGCACAGTAGTGTAACATCAGGAAACAGATCTATGTCCACTACAGTGAAGGCTGCAGTAGTGTAACATCAGGAAACAGATCTATGTCCACTACAGTGAAGGTACAGTAGTGTAACATCAGGGAACAGATGCGTATGTCCACTACAGTGAAGGTACAGTAGTGTAACATTTGGGAACAGATCGTATGTCCCACTACAGTGAAGGTACAGTAGTGTAACATCAGGGGCTGCGTCGTATGTCCACTACAGTGAAGGTACAGTAGTGTAACATCAGGGAACAGATCTATGTCCACTACAGTGAAAGTACAGTAGTGTAACATCAGGGAACAGATCGTATGTCCACTACAGTGAAGGTACAGTAGTGTAACATCAGAGAACAGATCGTATGTCCACTACAGTGAAGGGCACAGTAGTGTAACATCAGGGAACAGATCGTATGTCACTACAGTGGTACAGTAGTGTAACATCCAGGGAACAGATCTATGTCCACTACAGTGAAGAGTACAGTAGTGTAACATCCAGGGAACAGATCGTATGTCCACTACAGTGAAGGTACAGTAGTGTAACATCAGGAACAGATCGGTATGTCCACTACAGTGAAGGTACAGTAGTGTAACATCAGGGAACAGATCGTATGTCCACTACAGTGAAGGTACAGTAGTGTAACATCAGGGAACAGATCGTATGTCCACTACAGTGAAGGTACAGTAGTGTAACATCAGGGAACAGATCGTATGTCCACTACAGTGAAGGTACAGTAGTGTAACATCAGGGAACAGATCTATGTCCACTACAGTGAAGGTACAGTAGTGTAACATCAGGGAACAGATCGTATGTCCACTACAGTGAAGGTACAGTAGTGTAACATCAGGGAACAGATCGTATGTCCACTACAGTGAAGGTACAGTAGTGTAACATCAGGGAACAGATCGTATGTCCACTACAGTGAAGGTACAGTAGTGTAACATCAGGGAACAGATCGTATGTCCACTACAGTGAAGGTACAGTAGTGTAACATCAGGGAACAGATCGTATGTCCACTACAGTGAAGGTACAGTAGTGTAACATCAGGGAACAGATCGTATGTCCACTACAGTGAAGGTACAGTAGTGTAACATCAGGGAACAGATCGTATGTCCACTACAGTGAAGGTACAGTAGTGTAACATCAGGAAACAGATCTATGTCCACTACAGTGAAGGCACAGTAGTGTAACATCAGGGAACAGATCTATGTCCACTACAGTGAAGGGTACAGTAGTGTAACATCGAAACAGATCTATGTCCACTACAGTGAAGGCACAGTAGTGTAACATCAAGGAACAGATCTATGTCCACTACAGTGAAGGTACAGTAGTGTAACATCAGGAACAGATCTATGTCCACTACAGTGAAAGTACAGTAGTGTAACATCCAGGGAACAGATCTATGTCCACTACAGTGAAGGTACAGTAGTGTAACATCAGGGAACAGATCGTATGTCCACTACAGTGAAGACACTTGTGTAACATCAGGGAACAGATCTATGTCCACTACAGTGAAGGTACAGTAGTGTAACATCAGGGAACAGATCTATGTCACTGGTGAAGGTACAGTAGTGTAACATCCAGGGAACAGATCGTATGTCACTACAGTGAAGGTACAGTAGTGTAACATCAGGAAACAGATCTATGTCCACTACAGTGAAGGCACAGTAGTGTAACATCAGGAACAGATCTATGTCCACTACAGTGAAGGTACAGTAGTGTAAACATCAGGAAACAGATCTATGTCCACTACAGTGAAGGTACAGTAGTGTAACATCAGGAATAGATCTATGTCCACTACAGGTGAAGGTACAGTAGTGTAACATCAGGGAACAGATCTATGTCCACTACAGTGAAGGTACAGTAGTGTAACATCAGGGAACAGATCTATGTCCACTACAGTGAAGGTACAGTAGTGTAACATCAGGGAACAGATTGTATGTCCACTACAAGGCCAGGCTCGTCAAGTGACTGCCCGCAGGAAACCCACTGTCTTTGTTTGTTGGAGGTGTAGCTTACCTCCGCTCCTCTCCCAGGACGACCACAGCTCCATCACCCCCTTCTCTCTTCACCATGGCCAATAAAGCTTGTGTGAACTTGACTTTAACAGAGACAGACAGTGGTGGGATAAAGTTACAGAGAAAACACAGTTAATATCCTCCTCAAGTCACAGCGTGTTCTCGACCTCTCTACCTCTCTACCTCTCTACCTATCTCACCTCTCTACCTCTCTACCTCTCTACCTATCTCACCTCTCTACCTCTCTACCTATCTCATCTCTCTACCTCTCTACCTCTCTACCTCTCAACCTCTCTACCTATCTCACCTCTCTACCTCTCTACCTCTCTACCTCTCTACCTCTCTACCTATCTCACCTCTCTACCTCTCTACCTCTCTACCTATCTCACCTCTCTACCTCTCTACCTCTCTACCTATCTCACCTCTCTACCTCTCTACCTATCTCACCTCTCTACCTCTCTACCTCTCTACCTCTCTACCTATCTCACCTCTCTACCTCTCTACCTATCTCACCTCTCTACCTCTCTACCTATCTCACCTCTACCTCTCTACCTCTCTACCTCTCTACCTCTCTACCTCTCTACCTATCTCACCTCTCTACCTCTCTACCTATCTCACTCCTCTACCTCTCTACCTATCTCACCTCTCTACCTCTGCCTATCTCTCCTCTGCCTCCTGCCTCTGCCCATCTCCTCTCATCTCTGCTCTCTGCCTCTCCTGCCTCTCTCCTCTCTCTGCCTCTCTCTGCCTCTTTTGCCTCTCTGCCTATCTTGCCTCTCTACCTCTCTGCCTCCTCTGCCTCTCCTCCTCTGCCTCTCTCCCGCCTCTGCCTCTCTGCCTCTCCTCACCTCTCTACCTGTCTTACCTCTGCCTCTCTGCCTCTCTCCTCTCTACCTCTCTCTGCCTCTCTGCCCTCTGCCTCTCTCACTGCTCTCTGCCTGTCTTCTCTCACCTCTCTCACCTCCTCTCCTCCTCTCTCACCTCTCTACCTCTCTCACCTCTCCCCTCTCTACCTCTCTACCTCTCTCCTCTCCACCTCTCTACCTCTCTACCTCTCTCACTCTCTACCTCTCTCTGCCTCTCACCTCTCACCTCTCTCTACCTCTCTTCTCTCACCTCTCTACCTCTCTACCTCTCTCACCTCTACCTCTCTACCTCTCTCACCGCTCTACCTCTCTCTCTCTTCTCTCTCACCTCTCTCACCCTCTCTACACCTCTCTCACCTCTCTACCTCTACCTCTCTCAACGTCTACCTCTCTACCTCTCTACCTCTCTACCTCTCTCTCACCCTCTATCTCTACCTCTCTCACCTCTCTCACCTCTCTACCTCTCTCACATCTCTACCTCTCTACCTCTCTCACCGCTCTACCTCTCTACCTCTCTCACCTCTCTATCTCTCTCACCTCCTTAACCCCTTTCTCTGTCTTACATACAGTACATTCAGAAAGTATTCATACCTTGACCAATTACACATTTTGTTGTGTTACAGCCTGAATACGAAATTAATGAAAAATATTTTTTTTCTCATCCATCTACACACAATATTCCATAATGACAACGTGAAAACATGTTTTTAGAAATTTTTGCAAATTGATTAAAAATGAAATACAGAAATATCTCATTTACATAAGTATTCACACCCGTGAGTCAATACTTTGTCAAATCAAATCAAATAACATTTTATTGGTCACATACACATGGTTAGCAGATGTTAATGTGAGTGTAGCGAAATGCTTGTGCTTCTAATTTTGACAGTGCAGCAATATCTAACAAGTCATCTAACAATTCCACAACAACTACCTAATACACACAAATCTAAAGGTGAATGAGAATATGTGCATATAAATATGTGGAGGAGCGATGGCAGAGCAGCATAGCCAAGATGGTATAAAATACACTATATACATATGAGATGAGTAATGTGACATGTGTAAACATTATTAAAGTGGCATTATTTAAAAGTGGCATTGTTTAAAGTGACTAGTGATCCATTTATTAAAGTAGCCCGTGATTGTCCAGAGAGGCTGCTGCCTACACTGAGACCCAATCACTGGCTACTGGTGTGAACAGGCAGTGGCTCGGGTGTTTGTTGTCCTTGATGATCTTGACCTTCCTGGGCATCTCCAGTCTCCCAGTCCCTGCCACTGAAAAGCTTTGGCCATAGCATGATGCTGCCACCACCATGTTTCACCGGGAGGTATAGTGTTAGACGGTGATGAGCTGGTTGTCTCATTAGACCACAGAATATATATTTTTGCCCCTTACGCTCTCAGAGACAGGCGTGCTGTCCATGTGCCTTTTCTCAGGAGTGGCTTTCTGTCTATAGCCACTCATAAATCAGATTGGTAAGTGCTGTAGAGGCAGCGGTTGTCCTTCTGGCAGGTTCTCTACATCTCAGCCAGACTCTGTAGTTCTGTCAGAGTGGTCAATGGGTTCGGTCTCCTCCCACTGGCCGGGGTCCTTCTTGCCAGTTGCTCAGTTTGGTTGGACAGCCTGCTCTCAGCAGAGTCTGGGTAGATCCATATTTTTCCCCATTTCCCAATGATTGGATACCACTGTGCTTTTGGAACCTTTCAACACTAGAAATGGTTTTATACCCTTGCCCAGATATATGCCTCATCACTATTCTCTCTTGGAGCTCTACGGACAGTTCCCTGGACTTCATGGTATAGTTTTTGCTCTGTCATGCACTGTCAACTGTGGGATCTTATACAGAAAGGTGCATTTCTAAATCATGTCCAAACTATTTTATTGGCCACAGGTGGACTCCAATCAAGTTGTATCAACAACTCAAGTATGATCAGAGGAAACGGAATGCGCCTGAACTCAGTTTGGAGTGTCATAGCAAAGGGGTGTGAATACTCATGTAATTGAGATATTTCTGTATTTCATTTTCAATCAATTGTGCACAAATTTCTAAAAACATGTTTTGACTTTGTCATTCTGGGGTATTGTGTGTACATGGGTGAGACAAAAATATATTTCATCCACTTTGAATTCAGGCTGTAACACAACAAAATGTCAAGGGGTAGGAATACTTTCATCTACTTCTCTTTCACAGTCGTCTTCCCATCTCTCTCTTATGCTCATTGGCTTCTGTCTTTCTCTCTCTTCTGTCTTTCTCTCTTCTGTCTTTCTCTCTCTTCTATCTGTCTCTCTCTCTCTTCTATCTGTCTTTCTCTCTCTTCTATCTGTCTTTCTCTCACCTATCTGTCTTTCTCTCACCTATCTGTCTTTCTCTCTCTGTCTTTCTCTCTCTTCTGTCTTTCTCTCTCTTCTACCTGTCTTTCTCTCTCTTCTGTCTTTCTCTCTCTTCTGTCTTTCTCTCTCTTCTGTCTTTCTCTCTCTTCTACCTGTCTTTCTCTCTCTTCTGTCTTTCTCTCTCTTCTATCTGTCTTTCTCTCTCTTCTATCTGTCTTTCTCTCTCTTCTATCTGTCTTTCTCTCACCTATCTGTCTTTCTCTCTCTTCTGTCTTTCTCTCTCTTCTGTCTTTCTCTCTCTTCTATCTGTCTTTCTCTCTCTTCTATCTGTCTTTCTCTCTCTTCTATCTGTCTTTCTCTCACCTATCTGTCTTTCTCTCTCTTCTGTCTTTCTCTCTCTTCTGTCTTTCTCTCTCTTCTGTCTTTCTCTCTCTTCTATCTGTCTTTCTCTCTCTACTACCCGTCTTTCTCTCTCTTCTATCTGTATTTCTCTCTCTTCTACCTGTCTTTCTCTCTCTTCTACCTGTCTTTTTCTCTCTTCTACCTGTCTTTTTCTCTCTTCTATGTCTCTCTCTCTCTCTTCGATCTGTCTCTCTCTCTCTTCTATCTGTCTTTCTCTCTCTTCTATCTGTCTTTCTCTCTCTTCTATCTGTCTTTCTCTCTCTTCTATCTGTCTTTCTCTCTCTTCTATCTGTCTTTTTCTCTCTTCTACCTGTCTTTTTCTCTCTTCTATCTGTCTCTCTCTCTCTCTTCGATCTGTCTCTCTCTCTCTTCTATCTGTCTTTCTCTCTCTTCTATCTGTCTTTCTCTCTCTTCTATCTGTCTTTCTCTCTCTTCTATCCTGTCTTTACTCTCTCTTCTATCTGTCTTTCTCTCTCTTCTATCCTGTCTTTCTCTCTCTTCTACCTGCCTTTCTCTCTTCTATCTGTCTTTTCTCTCTCTTCTACCTGTCTTTCTCTCTCTTCTATCTGTCTTTCTCTTCATTTACAGTTCACAATTATCACTCTGTCTTACCTTCTCTACCCGTTTACATCTACCACACCATATATTATCGCTCTTTTTCTTATCTTGGTCTATCTTGCATCTGTGTTTGCCTGTCTATCATCACCTCTTTTTCTCTATCTTTCCCATCTGCCTCTTATCTTGCCTCTGTTGCCTGTCAATCACCCCTCTTTCAATAAACCTTATCTGCCACTCTGCCCCTCTGTATCTTGCCTATCTGTTACTGTCTATCACACCTCTCTTTCTCTCTCTTTCACCACTCTACCCCTCTGTCCTCTTACCCTCTGTTACCCCTGTCTATCCTCCTCTCCTCCATCTTTCCTGTCCTCCTCTGTCCCTATCCATCTCTTCTCTATGCCAGAGACAGATCAGAGATGAGTGCCTGGACCGTCTGTTGCTAATCACCACCACAATAGGATCCACAGCAGGTTACAGCGGGAGGTCTCAGATCGTGATTTCATTCCAAGTTTGATTGACATTCCACTAATAAATAACAGTAATTAGGCCGGAAGGGTTTGAAGTGCTGGTGATTCCCACAGATAACACAGTTAACTGACATGTCATTTCTCAATAAGAGTTGGCAGAAAGTCTGAGCTTTCACTCTATGGC
>NW_025755860.1:0-7241 GCF_021184085.1 Oncorhynchus gorbuscha
TGTGTAGGTAACTTTGTGTCCAGTGTGTAGAGGCTGGTAACTTTGTGTCCGAGTGTGTAGGTAACTTTGTGTCCAGTGTAGGTAACTTTGTGTCGAGTGTGTAGGTAACTTTGTGTCTGGTGGTAACTTTGTGTCCTGGTGCAGTGTGTAGGTAACTTTGTGTCCGAGTGTGTAGGTAACTTTGTGTCAGTGTGTAGGTAACTTTGTGTCCGAGTGTGTAGGTAACTTTTGTGTCCGAGTGTGTAGGTAACTTTGTGTCCGAGTGTGTAGGTAACTTTGTGTCCGAGTGTGTAGGTAACTTTGTGTCCGAGTGTGTAGGTAACTTTGTGTCCGAGTGTGTAGGTAACTTTGTGTCCGAGTGTGTAGGTAACTTTGTGTCCGAGTGTGTAGGTAACTTTGTGTCCGAGTGTGTAGGTAACTTTGTGTCTCGAGTGTGTAGGTAACTTTGTGTCCGAGTGTGTAGGTAACTTTGTGTCCGAGTGTGTAGGTAACTTTGTGTCCGAGTGTGTAGGTAACTTTGTGTCCGAGTGTATAGGTAACTTTGTGTCCGAGTGTGTAGGTAACTTTGTGTCTGAGTGTGTGGGTAACTTTGTGTCTGAGTGTGCACGACGTGCGTTTTCCGTACCTCTGGTAGTTGAAGAGGCGTGAGCCCCACTGTGGATGGTGTCCCCGAGGCCCAGAGTGGAAGAAGCAGGAGTCTGTCCCGTCAAACTTATTCAGCCCATCAGCCGTGTTACTGGAGGCGTGGCTATGTACCACATCCAACAGGACGGTGATCCCCAAAGAGTGGGCGGAGTCCACCAACCTCTTCAGGTCCTCAGGGTTGCCGAACCGACTGGAGAGAGGCGTGGGGGCGATGGAGAGACGGGGGAGAGGAAGAGGGCGGCGCGGATGGACGGACGGACGGACGGGGGGGAGATACAAGGGTAAACATTAGTAAAGAACATATTGTTTTGTTGAAAGTTTTCATGGAGAGAGAAAGAGAGTTAAGTTTTATGAGTCGTGTGTACGGGACACGTATGGTATGAATAGTCCAATGAAATGCTTACTGGCAGGTTCCTTCTCCACAATGAAACAACATTTAGAAACTTACAGTAAATGGCAGTAGAACAGAATAAACCTTTTAGGAAGGAAAGAGAAACAGAAGAAGTACATTTCAAATTCTCCAGTTCTGCAGCACAGCCCTGCTTTGACCAATCAATTCTCCTCCCGCCGCACAGGGGACTCGCGCTGCCCGCACAGGGGACTCGCGCTGCCCGCACAGGGGACTCGGCTGCCCGCACGGGGACTCGCTGCCCGCTGGGGACTCGCTGCCCGCACGGGGACTCGCTGCCCGGGGACTCGCTGCCCGCACAGGGGACTCGCTGCCCGCACAGGGGACTCGCGCTGCCCGCACAGGGGACTCGCGCTGCCCGCACAGGGGACTGCGCTGCCCGCACAGGGGACTCGCTGCCCGCACAGGGGACTCGCGCTGTGTGTGTGGCTCTAAGGCTGTGTGTGTGTTACCTGGAGGTGTGTGTGTGTTACCTGGAGGTTGTGTGTTACCTGGAGGTTGTGTGTGTGTTACCTGGAGGTTGTGTGTGTGTGTTACCTGGAGGTTGTGTGTGTGTGTTACCTGGAGGTTGTGTGTGTGTGTGTTACCTGGAGGTTGTGTGTGTGTGTTACCTGGAGGTTGTGTGTGTGTGTTACCTGGAGGTTGTGTGTGTGTGTTACCTGGAGGTTGTGTGTGTGTTACCTGGAGTTGTGTGTGTGTTACCTGGAGGTTGTGTGTGTGTGTTACCTGGAGGTTGTGTGTGTGTGTTACCTGGAGGTTGTGTGTGTGTGTACCTGGAGGTTGTGTGTGTGTGTTACCTGGAGGTTGTGTGTGTGTTACCTGGAGGCAGCGAAGAAGTTGGTGACCTGGTATCCAAAGCTGCCGTAGTACGCATGCTCCATGATGGCCATCAACTGGACACAGTTATAACCTGACAGAGACATAACCAGGTATAATCTGACAGAGACATAACCAGGTATAACCTGACAGAGACATAACCAGGTATAACCTGACATAAAGACATAACCAGGTATAACCTGACAGAGACATAACCAGTTATAACCTGACAGAGACATAACCAGTTATAACCTGACAGAGACATAACCAGTTATAACCTGACAGAGACATAACTAGTTATAACCTGACAGACATAACTGGTTATAAACTGATATAGACATTATAACCAGTTATAACCTGACAGACATAACTGGTTATAAACTGATATAGACATTATAACCGGTTATAAGCTGACAGACATTATAACCAGTTATAAGCTGACAAAGACATAACCAGTTATAACCTGACAAAGACATAACCAGTTATAACCTGACAAAGACATAACTACTTATAACCTGACAGACATAACTGGTTATAAGCTGACAGACATTATAACCGGTTATAAGCTGACAGACATTATAACCGGTTATAAGCTGACAGACATTATAACCGGTTATAAGCTGACAGAACATTATAACCGGTTATAAGCTGACGGACATTATAACCGGTTTATAAGCTGACAGACATTATAACCGGTTATAAGCTGACAGACATTATAACCGGTTATAAGCTGACAGACATTATAACCGGTTATAAGCTGACAGACATTATAACCGGTTATAAGCTGACAGACATTATAACCGGTTATAAGCTGACAGACATTATAACCGGTTATCACCTGACAAAGACATAACTAGTTATAACCTGACAGACATTATGACTAGTTATAACCTGACAAAGACATAACTAGTTATAACCTGACAAAGACATAACTAGTTATAACCTGACAAAGACATAACTAGTTATAACCTGACAAAGACATAACTAGTTATAACCTGACAAAGACATAACTAGTTATAACCTGACAAAGACATAACTAGTTATAACCTGACAAAGACATAACTAGTTATAACCTGACAAAGACATAACTAGTTATAACCTGACAAAGACATAACTAGTTATAACCAGACAAAGACATAACTAGTTATAACCAGACAAAGACATAACTAGTTATAACCAGACAAAGACATAACTAGTTATAACCAGACAAAGACATAACTAGTTATAACCAGACAAAGACATAACTAGTTATAACCTGGCAAAGACATAACTAGTTATAACCTGACAAAAACATAACTAGTTATAACCTGACAAAGACATAACTAGTTATAACCTGACATAAAGACATAACTAGTTATAACCTGACATAAAGACATAACTAGTTATAACCTGACATAAAGACATAACTAGTTATAACCTGACATAAAGACATAACTAGTTATAACCTGACATAAAGACATAACTAGTTATAACCTGACACAAAGACATAACTAGTTATAACCTGACAAAGACATAACTAGTTATAACCTGACAAAGACATAACTAGTTATAACCTGACAAAGACATAACTAGTTATAACCTGACATAAAGACATAACTAGTTATAACCTGACATAAAGACATAACTAGTTATAACCTGACATAAAGACATAACTAGTTATAACCTGACATAAAGACATAACTAGTTATAACTCAATATAAAAGACATAACTAGTTATAAACTTGACAAAGACATAACTAAAGTTATAAATCTCTGACAAAGACATAACTAGTTATAACCTGACAAAGACATAACTAGTTATAACCAGACAGAAGACATGTAACTAGTTATAACCTAACATAAAGACATAACTAGTTATAACTCCGACAGATATTATGACCAGTTATAACTGACAAAGACGTTATAACTGGTCATAATTCAGATGGAATTGAATGGAGAAGGTGCATTGTGGGTATTCTACAGAGTGTTTCTAGATAAAATACCTCCCTAGTTATAACGCTGTAAGGAGTTATAACCAGACAAAGACATAACTAGTTATAACCTAACATAAAGACATAACTAGTTATAACCTGACAAAGACATAACTAGTTATAACCTGACAAAGACATAACTAGTTATAACCAGACAAAGACATAACTAGTTATAACCTAACATAAAGACATAACTAGTTATAACCTGACAGACATTATGACGAGTTATAACCTGACAAAGACGTTATAACTGGTCATAATTCAGATGTAAATTGAATGGAGAAGGTGTATTGTGGGGTATTCACAGAGTGTTTCTAGATGAAATACCTCCCTACTCTACGCTGTAAGGAGTTGAACAGCACAGCAGCTGTGGGATTTAGACAGGGCTGAGATAAGAGGCTAAACAGAGATGGGGTTTCCAAGTGTTGCAGCATGGCCATCCTTACCCCTGCAGCGCTCACGCAGATAGGAGAGAGAGGGGAGGCTGAAGAAGAAAGGAGGAGAGAGAGAGAAAGCATCCCTTGCTGACATTTATTCGTCCAAGGGTGGACTCCCTACCAAGTTCCTGGGGGCTTAGCTGTGCTCCAACGCCGTGTGTGTGAGCACGCTCTGTATGGGGTCGTCTAAGACCCTGCTGTGAGCTCCTCTAACAGGTCAACACTACCAGAGCTTAGCTCACATCAGACAGAGAGACAGACAGAGCGATAGACAGAGAGACAGAGAGAGAGACAGAGAGAGAGAGACAGAGAGAGAGAGACAGAGAGAGAGAGACAGAGAGAGAGAGACAGAGAGAGAGACAGAGAGAGAGAGACAGAGAGAGAGAGAGACAGAGAGAGAGAGAGACAGAGAGAGAGAGAGACAGAGAGAGAGAGAGACAGAGAGAGAGACAGAGAGACAGAGACAGAGAGAGAGAGAGAGAGAGAGAGAGAGAGAGAGAGAGAGAGAGAGAGAGAGAGAGAGAGAGAGAGAAAGAGACAGAGAGACAGAGATCGAGAGAGACAGAGATCGAGACAGACAGTGTGTTTTTTAGTATTAAAACCTGTTAGGGACTGTTATGAACTTCCATATTTTTTAAAAAAAAAAAATCGCACAACATTTCAAAGTCCTGCCATCATGCACAGAATATAGTAAATAAAATGATGTATGTGTATAGGAAACACTTGAAGTCTCAAAACTGGTTAAATCATGTCTGTGGTTGTAACATAACGCTTTACAGTGCAACCTCTAAAAACCGTTCTCCAAAACACAAAAAATATATGAATCCGCCAGTCAATGTATTGTTTACATATCAAAAATAGTACTGAGGATGCCCTTTAAACGCCACAGCTTCCACATACTGATGTCGCTAAAGTGCTGGCATTTCCAGCCTACTTAATCCTTGGTTGTATGACGTTTGGCCTTTCCTGTTTTAGTCTCTCCACGGATGTTGTGAAAATGGAAACATGGACGGGTGACGATCTGCTGCCATCGTAATTGACAGATCGCCCCCGTGATGAATTGTATAGATTATTAACGCTATTAATACCTAAAGTTGGTTTTAGAAAAGTAGTTTGAAGTGATTTGTAAAAGTTTACAGTCAACTTTTGTAATTTTAAAAAGTGACGTTGCGTCTTGTAAAATGGAATATTCCTGGATCAGACCGGTCTAAGGAAAACAACATTTTGGCTATACAATGACGGATTTAAATCCGGAAATAGACCCAATTGTGATGTTTATGGGATATATAGGAGTGCCAAGAAAGAAGCTCATCAAAGGTAATGAATGTTTTATATTTTATTTCTGCGTTTTGGGTAGCGCCGGCTACCGCAAAATCTGTTGTTTTAGATGACGTTCCAGTATTTTGGGGGTGCATGCTATCAGATAATAGCTTCTCATGCTTTCGCCGAAAAGCATTTTACAAATCTGACTTGGTGGCTAGATTCACAACGAGTGTAGCTTTAATTCAGTACCTTGCTTGTGTGTTTTAATGAAAGTTTAAGTTTTATCAAAAACTATAGGTGCCGCTCTTGAAATTTCTGCTGATTTGGTCCCGACAGCGGAACCAAATCCCTAACAAGTTTTAAATATTAACATAAAATGGCACACTGCCTTTTCAGAAATTGAACAACAAAACATGTCATTCTTAAATACATAAAAAAAAAAATTGTAAGTATTATTTCATCAACAAGAAATAATTTCCTCCTTCATAAACCGACTTCTCCTCAACCAATGGGAGGTCTTTAACAGCAGAGAAAACATAAACCGACCAATGGGAGTTCTTTAACAGCAGAGAAAACATAAACCGACCAATGGGAGATCTTTAACAGCAGAGAAAACATAAACCGACCAATGGGAGGTCTTTAACAACAGAAAACATAAACCGACCAATGGGAGGTCTTTAACAACAGAAAACATAAACCGACCAATGGGAGGTCTTTAACAGCAGAGAAAACATAAACCAACCAATGGGAGGTCTTTAACAGCAGAGAAAACATAAACCGACCAATGGGAGGTCTTTAACAGCAGAGAAAACATAAACCAACCAATGGGAGGTCTTTAACAGCAGAGAAAACATAAACCAACCAATGGGAGGTCTTTAACAGCAGAGAAAACATAAACCGACCAATGGGAGGTCTTTAACAGCAGAGAAAACATAAACCAACCAATGGGAGGTCTTTAACAGCAGAGAAAACATAAACCAACCAATGGGAGGTCTTTAACAGCAGAGAAAACATAAACCGACCAATGGGAGGTCTTTAACAGCAGAGAAAACATAAACCAACCAATGGGAGGTCTTTAACAGCAGAGAAAAACTCAAAATCCGCTTTTATGGTCCCTTTTTACTAATCCTTTAAAAAAACACATCTTACATCATTACCATATTCTATCTTATTTTTCCTACTCAGAAAAATGGACATCTTAGCTTATCCCCCAAAAAATACAATTTAACAGTTGCCATTTTCCTTTGTTGCTTACTGTATTGAAACCCCAAAATAAAAACCGTGTTATTGAAAATCTCCCCTACAGCTGTAAACAAGACTAGTATTTCAAAAATAGTTTTTATCCCTAAAACAGTGAAATAGTTTCTCTTATATTACAAAAACACCCATCTCCAACATCAAACAATGCCACTTCATATGTTTACACATCCTACATTACTCATATGTATATACTGTACTCTATACACATCCTACATTACTCATATGTATATACTGTACTCTATACACATCCTACATTACTCATATGTATATACTGTACTCTATACACATCCTACATTACTCATATGTATATACTGTACTCTATACACATCCTACATTACTCATATGTATATACTGTACTCTATACACATCCTACATTACTCATATGTATATACTGTACTCTATACACATCCTACATTACTCATATGTATATACTGTACTCTA
>NW_025755861.1:0-7241 GCF_021184085.1 Oncorhynchus gorbuscha
TTTGAAGCAGAGTTGTGTTGTTTTAGATTTTTTTTCATCAGCCTGGGATGATAACCCTGAATCGAGGTTGCAGGCAAAGGAAGAATTCATCCTTTTGTTGTTATTAAAAATGTCAGACAGACAGACTGAGAGGGTGACAGGATATTGAGACAACATCCAGGAGAAGGGAGGGGGGGGGGAGGGAGGGATCAAAAAGGAAACAGAGCGAGAATAACAGATAGGAGGGAGAGAGAGACAGAAAGTATGATAAGGAGAGAGAGAATAAAGAGACAGAAAGTATGAGGAGAGAGAGAATAAAGAGACAGAAAGTATGAGGAGAGAGAGAATAAAGAGACAGAAAGTATGAGGAGAGAGAGAATAAAGAGACAGGAAGTATGAGGAGAGAGAGAATAAAGAGACAGAAAGTATGAGGAGAGAGAGAATAAAGAGACAGAAAGTATGAGAAGGAGAGAGAGAATAAAGAGACAGGAAGTATGAGGAGAGAGAGAATAAAGAGACAGGAAGTATGAGGAGAGAGAGAATAAAGAGACAGGAAGTATGAGGAGAGAGAGAATAAAGAGACAGGAAGTATGAGGAGAGAGAGAATAAAGAGACAAAGTATGAGAAGGAGAGAGAGAATAAAGAGACAGAAAGTATGAGGAGAGAGAGAATAAAGAGACAGGAAGTATGAGGAGAGAGAGAATAAAGAGACAGGAAGTATGAGGAGAGAGAGAATAAAGAGACAGGAAGTATGAGGAGAGAGAGAATAAAGAGACAGGAAGTATGAGGAGAGAGAGAATAAAGAGACAAAGTATGAGAAGGAGAGAGAGAATAAAGAGACAGGAAGTATGAGGGAGAGAGAATAAAGAGACAGGAAGTATGAGGGAGAGAGAGAATAAAGAGACAGAAAGTATGAGAAGGAGAGAGAGAATAAAGAGACAGGAAGTATGAGGAGAGAGAGAATAAAGAGACAGAAAGAATGAGGAGAGAGAGAATAAAGAGACAGGAAGTATGAGGAGAGAGAGAATAAAGAGACAGGAAGTATGAGGAGAGAGAGAATAAAGAGACAGGAAGTATGAGGAGAGAGAGAATAAAGAGACAGGAAGTATGAGGAGAGAGAGAATAAAGAGACAAAGTATGAGAAGGAGAGAGAGAATAAAGAGACAGAAAGTATGAGGAGAGAGAGAATAAAGAGACAGGAAGTATGAGGAGAGAGAGAATAAAGAGACAGGAAGTATGAGGAGAGAGAGAATAAAGAGACAGGAAGTATGAGGAGAGAGAGAATAAAGAGACAGGAAGTATGAGGAGAGAGAGAATAAAGAGACAAAGTATGAGAAGGAGAGAGAGAATAAAGAGACAGGAAGTATGAGGAGAGAGAGAATAAAGAGACAGGAAGTATGAGGAGAGAGAGAATAAAGAGACAGAAAGTATGAGAAGGAGAGAGAGAATAAAGAGACAGGAAGTATGAGGAGAGAGAGAATAAAGAGACAGAAAGAATGAGGAGAGAGAGAATAAAGAGACAGGAAGTATGAGGAGAGAGAGAATAAAGAGACAGGAAGTATGAGGAGAGAGAGAATAAAGAGACAGGAAGTATGAGGAGAGAGAGAATAAAGAGACAGAAAGTATGAGGAGAGAGAGAATAAAGAGACAGAAAGTATGAGAAGGAGAGAGAGAATAAAGAGACAGGAAGTATAAGGAGAGAGAGAATAAAGAGACAGGAAGTATGAGGAGAGAGAGATTTGGGGACAATCAGAGGAACAGAAACAGAAACAGAGAGCATATCCATGTAAGTAAGTTCCATTGGTTTTATAACAGGGCTGTCCCAGAAAGTTCCATTGGTTTTATAACAGGGCTGTCTCAGAAAGTTCCATTGGTTTTATAACAGGGCTGTCTCAGAAAGTTCCATTGGTTTTAAAACAGGGCTGTCTCAGAAAGTTCCATTGGTTTTATAACAGGGCTGTCTCAGAAAGTTTCATTGGTTTTATAACAGGGCTGTCTCAGAAAGTTCCATTGGTTTTATAACAGGGCTGTCTCAGAAAGTTCCATTGGTTTTAAAACAGGGCTGTCTCAGAAAGTTCCATTGGTTTTATAACAGGGCTGTCTCAGAAAGTTCCATTGGTTTTATAACAGGGCTGTCTCAGAAAGTTCCATTGGTTTTATAATAGGGCTGTCTCAGAAAGTTCCATTGGTTTTATAACAGGGCTGTCTCAGAAAGTTCCATTGGTTTTATAACAGGGATGTCTCAGAAAGTTCCGTTGGTTTTATAACAGGGCTGTCTCAGAAAGTTCCATTGGTTTTATAACAGGGCTGTCTCAGAAAGTTCCATTGGTTTTATAACAGGGCTGTCTCAGAAAGTTCCATTGATTTTATAACAGGGCTGTCTCAGAAAGTTCCATTGGTTTTATAACAGGGCTGTCTCAGAAAGTTCCATTGGTTTTATAACATGGCTGTCTCAGAAAGTTCCATTGGTTTTAAAACAGGGCTGTCTCAGAAATTTCCATTGGTTTTAAAACAGGGCTGTCTCGGAAAGTTCCATTGGTTTTATAACAGGGCTGTCTCAGAAAGTTCCATTGGTTTTATAACAGGGATGTCTCAGAAAGTTCCATTGGTTTTATAACAGGGCTGTCTCAGAAAGTTCCATTGGTTTTATAACAGGGCTGTCTCAGAAAGTTCCATTGGTTTTATAACAGGGCTGTCTCAGAAAGTTCCATTGGTTTTATAACAGGGCTGTCTCAGAAAGTTCCATTGGTTTTATAACAGGGCTGTCTCAGAAAGTTCCATTGGTTTTATAACAGGGTTGTCTCAGAAAGATCCATTGGTTTTAAAACAGGGCTGTCTCAGAAAGTTCCATTGGTTTTATAACAGGGCTGTCTCAGAAAGTTCCATTGGTTTTATAGCAGGGTTGTCTCAGAAAGTTCCATTTGTTTTAAAACAGGGCTGTCTCAGAAAGTTCCATTGGTTTTAAAACAGGGCTGTCTCAGAAAGTTCCATTGGTTTTAAAACAGGGCTGTCTCAGAAAGTTCCATTGGTTTTATAACAGGGCTGTCTCAGAAAGTTCCATTGGTTTTAAAACAGGGCTGTCTCAGAAAGTTCCATTGGTTTTAAAACAGGGCTGTCTCAGAAAGTTCCACTGGTTTTATAACAGGTCTGTCTCAGAAAGTTCCATTTGTTTTATAACAGGGCTGTCTCAGAAAGTTCCATTGGTTTTAAAACAGGGCTGTCTCAGAAAGTTCCATTGGTTTTAAAACAGGGTTGTCTCAGAAAGTTCCATTGGTTTTAAAACAGGGCTGTCTCAGAAAGTTCCATTGGTTTTATAACAGGGCTGTCTCAGAAAGTTTCATTGGTTTTATAACAGGGCTGTCTCAGAAAGTTCCATTGGTTTTATAACAGGGCTGTCTCAGAAAGTTCCATTGGTTTTAAAACAGGGCTGTCTCAGAAAGTTCCATTGGTTTTATAACAGGGCTGTCTCAGAAAGTTCCATTGGTTTTATAACAGGGCTGTCTCAGAAAGTTCCATTGGTTTTATAACAGGGCTGTCTCAGAAAGTTCCATTGGTTTTATAACAGGGCTGTCTCAGAAAGTTCCATTGGTTTTATAACAGGGATGTCTCAGAAAGTTCCATTGGTTTTATAACAGGGCTGTCTCAGAAAGTTCCATTGGTTTTATAACAGGGCTGTCTCAGAAAGTTCCATTGGTTTTATAACAGGGCTGTCTCAGAAAGTTCCATTGATTTTATAACAGGGCTGTCTCAGAAAGTTCCATTGGTTTTATAACAGGGCTGTCTCAGAAAGTTCCATTGGTTTTATAACATGGCTGTCTCAGAAAGTTCCATTGGTTTTAAAACAGGGCTGTCTCAGAAATTTCCATTGGTTTTAAAACAGGGCTGTCTCGGAAAGTTCCATTGGTTTTATAACAGGGCTGTCTCAGAAAGTTCCATTGGTTTTATAACAGGGATGTCTCAGAAAGTTCCATTGGTTTTATAACAGGGCTGTCTCAGAAAGTTCCATTGGTTTTATAACAGGGCTGTCTCAGAAAGTTCCATTGGTTTTATAACAGGGCTGTCTCAGAAAGTTCCATTGGTTTTATAACAGGGCTGTCTCAGAAAGTTCCATTGGTTTTATAACAGGGCTGTCTCAGAAAGTTCCATTGGTTTTATAACAGGGCTGTCTCAGAAAGTTCCATTGGTTTTATAACAGGGTTGTCTCAGAAAGATCCATTGGTTTTAAAACAGGGCTGTCTCAGAAAGTTCCATTGGTTTTATAACAGGGCTGTCTCAGAAAGTTCCATTGGTTTTATAGCAGGGTTGTCTCAGAAAGTTCCATTTGTTTTAAAACAGGGCTGTCTCAGAAAGTTCCATTGGTTTTAAAACAGGGCTGTCTCAGAAAGTTCCATTGGTTTTAAAACAGGGCTGTCTCAGAAAGTTCCATTGGTTTTATAACAGGGCTGTCTCAGAAAGTTCCATTGGTTTTAAAACAGGGCTGTCTCAGAAAGTTCCATTGGTTTTAAAACAGGGCTGTCTCAGAAAGTTCCACTGGTTTTATAACAGGTCTGTCTCAGAAAGTTCCATTTGTTTTATAACAGGGCTGTCTCAGAAAGTTCCATTGGTTTTAAAACAGGGCTGTCTCAGAAAGTTCCATTGGTTTTAAAACAGGGTTGTCTCAGGAAGTTCCATTGGTTTTATAACAGGGCTGTCTCAGAAAGTTCCATTGGTTGTATAACAGGGTTGTCTCAGAAAGTTCCATTGGTTTTATAAGAGGGTTGTCTCAGAAAGTTCCATTGGTTTTATAACAGGGCTGTCTCAGAAAGATCCATTGGTTTTAAAACAGGGCTGTCTCAGAAAGTTCCATTGGTTTTATAACAGGGCTGTCTCAGAAAGTTCCATTGGTTTTATAGCAGGGTTGTCTCAGAAAGTTCCATTTGTTTTAAAACAGGGCTGTCTCAGAAAGTTCCATTGGTTTTAAAACAGGGCTGTCTCAGAAAGTTCCATTGGTTTTAAAACAGGGCTGTCTCAGAAAGTTCCATTGGTTTTATAACAGGGCTGTCTCAGAAAGTTCCATTGGTTTTAAAACAGGGCTGTCTCAGAAAGTTCCATTGGTTTTAAAACAGGGCTGTCTCAGAAAGTTCCACTGGTTTTATAACAGGTCTGTCTCAGAAAGTTCCATTTGTTTTATAACAGGGCTGTCTCAGAAAGTTCCATTGGTTTTAAAACAGGGCTGTCTCAGAAAGTTCCATTGGTTTTAAAACAGGGTTGTCTCAGGAAGTTCCATTGGTTTTATAACAGGGCTGTCTCAGAAAGTTCCATTGGTTGTATAACAGGGTTGTCTCAGAAAGTTCCATTGGTTTTATAAGAGGGTTGTCTCAGAAAGTTCCATTGGTTTTATAACAGGGCTGTCTCAGAAAGTTCCATTGGTTTTAAAACAGGGCTGTCTCAGAAAGTTCCATTGGTTTTAAAACAGGGCTGTCTCAGAAAGTTCCATTGGTTTTATAACAGGGCTGTCTCAGAAAGTTCCATTGGTTTTATAACAGGGCTGTCTCAGAAAGTTCCATTGGTTTTAAAACAGGGCTGTCTCAGAAAGTTCCATTGGTTTTAAAACAGGGCTGTCTCAGAAAGTTCCATTGGTTTTATAACAGGGCTGTCTCAGAAAGTTCCATTGGTTTTAAAACAGGGCTGTCTCAGAAAGTTCCATTGGTTTTATAACAGGGCTGTCTCAGAAAGTTCCATTGGTTTTATAACAGGGCTGTCTCAGAAAGTTCCATTGGTTTTAAAACAGGGCTGTCTCAGAAAGTTCCATTGGTTTTAAAACAGGGTTGTCTCAGGAAGTTCCATTGGTTTTATAACAGGGCTGTCTCAGAAAGTTCCATTGGTTGTATAACAGGGTTGTCTCAGAAAGTTCCATTGGTTTTATAAGAGGGTTGTCTCAGAAAGTTCCATTGGTTTTATAACAGGGCTGTCTCAGAAAGTTCCATTGGTTTTAAAACAGGGCTGTCTCAGAAAGTTCCATTGGTTTTAAAACAGGGCTGTCTCAGAAAGTTCCATTGGTTTTATAACAGGGCTGTCTCAGAAAGTTCCATTGATTTTAAAACAGGGCTGTCTCAGAAAGTTCCATTGGTTTTATAACAGGGCTGTCTCAGAAAGTTCCATTGGTTTTATAACAGGGCTGTCTCAGAAAGTTCCATTGGTTTTATAACAGGGCTGTCTCAGAAAGTTCCATTGGTTTTATAACAGGGCTGTCTCAGAAAGTTCCATTGGTTTTATAACAGGGCTGTCAGAAAGTTCCCGCTGTGTTATGCCTGCCTGCCACTACTGTCACAGACATTGGATTGGCAATGATCCTGCATAATAGACATCTCTAAAATGTTTTACTTGTCAACGTCTGCTTGGCTCTGTCATCTGAATACGCAAAAAAAACACTCATCCAAAAATAGATAAAGAACAAAATAAAAATATGTTTTTCTCCAAAACAGAAGACATGAAAGCCTGTCTACTGACACGTCTTGCATGTGTGTGTGTGTGTGTGTGGTGTGGGGGGGGGGTGCTGGTATTGGACTCAGATGAATCTTTAAAGAAGGGCCCTCTGGGGTGTTTTATGAGAAACTGACGGAGTTCCCAAGTAGCACCCTTTTCCCTATATAGTGCACTACTTTTGCAAATAACTATGAAGGTGATAGGGTGCTGTTTGGAAAACAAGCATGGAAGTGGAAGAAAATGTGTTTGTATTCATCACCAGGTATCATACACATATTTCCATCGGGATAAAGTGGGTTTAAAACAACACATATTTCCATCGGGATGAAGTGGGTTTAAAACAACACATATTTCCATCGGGATGAAGTGGGTTTAAAACAACACATATTTCCATCGGGATAAAGTGGGTTTAAAACAACACATATTTCCATCGGGATGAAGTGGGTTTAAAACAACACATATTTCCATCGGGATGAAGTGGGTTTAAACAACACATATTTCCATCGGGATGAAGTGGGTTTAAAACAACACATATTTCCATCGGGATGAAGTGGGTTTAAAACAACACATATTTCCATCGGGATGAAGTGGGTTTAAAACAACACATATTTCCATCGGGATGAAGTGGGTTTAAAACAACACATATTTCCATCGGGATGAAGTGGGTTTAAAAAAAAAAACATTTTATCATTCAGAAAACTCTTCCTTTTGGATTGTATTACCCTTTGCAATAACTGCAAACATACATGCACTACATGCACTACATGCACTACATGCACTACATGCACTACATGCAC
>NW_025755862.1:0-7240 GCF_021184085.1 Oncorhynchus gorbuscha
AAGTGAGTCTGGGCCGTATTCATAACAGGGTTGATCATCTCTGGCTTCAGAGACAGGAAGAAGTGAGTCTGGGCCGTATTCATAACAGGGTTGATCATCTCTGGTTTCAGAGACAGGAAGAAGTGAGTCTGGGCCGTATCCATAACAGGGTTGCAAAATTCTTCCAACCAGGATTTCTGGAAAACCAGGGAAATTTGGGCAAAGTTACCAGGATTTTGCAACCCTATTCATAAAGCATACCAGAATAAGAGTGCTGATCTAGGATCAGGTCCTCCCTGTCCATGTAATCATATATTCATTATGCTCTAAAAGGCAAAGCTGATCCTAGGTCAGCGCCAACTGTGAGATGCTTTGTTGTTTTAAGGAATGAAAAGAGTAGAGGTTCAAATACAGTTTGAACCAAACTTCATCCTAAACTCAAATCCTGCTATCTAGTCGACCTAAATCAACAACTTCAAGTATTTGACACGTATTCGACCCAGGTCTGGAAGAGACAAATTAATTGCTACATATTTTCTTAACAACCTCACAATTTGCTAAATGTTAATTTAAGCAATTTTTTGAAGATTAATACGACTGTTCTCTCTTCTATATTCCAGGGAAATGTGCAGCGTAAAGCTGAGGAGAACGTGAGAGAACCCTACGGTGTGACCAACAAAACATTTGAGAGGGAAGAGGATGAACAGACAGGGTTCTGAGTCGCTGATTGTCAGTGTGAAAGTTTGACAGACAACTTGACAGATCTGAAAACCCCCTACAACAACAACAACAACAACAACAACAACAACAACAACAGCAGCAACAACAACAACAACAACAACAACAACAACAACAACAACAGCAGCAACAACAACAACAACAACAACAACAACAACAACAACAACAACAACAACAGCAACAACAACAACAACAACAACAACAACAGCAACAACAACCACAGCAACAACAACAACAACAACAACAACAACAACAACAGCAACAACAACAACAACAACAACAACAACAACAACAACAACAACAACAGCTCTTCAAGAAGACCACATTAGAAGTTGGATGATTCGCTTACATTCGGTATGAATTCAAGACATTTGTAGAGTTTTAGAATATATTTTATTCTAAATTTTAAAAAAGACTTAAGTCACAGAAAAATATAAAAGCATTACTCATCTGACTAAATGATCAATAACTGACAAATACAAACAAATGCTAATTATTTGTGTATGATACATAGCTACTTCTCTCTGCAATAGCAGAATAAACAGGCCACTGCTGCATTGCACACACACACACACACACACACACACACACACACACACACACACACACACACACACACACACACACACACACACACACACACACACACACACACACACACACACACACACACACACACACACACACACACACACACACACACTGTAATATCAGTACACATCCATTATTTTCCTGGCTCTGTTCTCACATTCAATGAATCGACAGTACATTTATGGTAGCCAGTATAGCCCACTCAGCAATCATCATTGTTTTCCAGGGACTCATGGGATCAATAATAAAAATGACATGGTATAAAATGGTGGTACAAAATGGTGGTATAAAATGGTGGTACAAAATGGTGGTATAAATGGTGGTATAAAATGGTGGTACAAAATGGTGGTATAAATGGTGGTATAAAATGGTATAAATGGTATAAAAATGATGGTATAAAATGGTATAAAAATGGTGGTATAAAATGGTGGTATAAATGGTGGTATAAAATGGTGGTATAAAATGGTGGTATAAATGGTGGTATAAAATGGTGGTATAAAATGGTGGTATAAATGGTGGTATAAAATGATGGTATAAAATGGTGGTACAAAATGGTGGTATAAAATGGTGGTATAAATGGTGGTATAAAATGGTGGTATAAAATGGTGGTATAAAATGATGGTATAAAATGGTGGTATAAAATGGTGGTATAAAATGATGGTATAAAATACACTATAGAAACTACATAGAGAAACATAACATGCAGAAACAACAAACCCTCTTCATCATTTATGGATGACAAAGAAGAATGACTGGTCCCCCGTCATCCCCTGGGGTTTCCCCAACACTACTTTGGTCTTGTTAGAAGTGTGGATGAACCAGCCCTGGCAGTAGGCGGACTCAAACCGGCGTTGTTTGCTCATTTCAGCCTTCATGTAGAAGACAAATGCCTGGATCTCCTCATCATCCTTCCTGATGCTTTTCAGTCTGTGTGTGTCACAAGTCTGAAAGGATATGTACAGGTTAAAATATATTATTATTATTCAACAATTCCTTTTAGTCCTTGTGCATATCTACCTAAATCTGCTTTTAAAGCCTGAATTGATCTGTACAGTATAGGTAACACTATTCACGACTCAAATTCAACATGAACAAGGAATAGCAATAACACAACATGGAACAACAATAACACAACAGGGAATAACAATAGCACAACAGGGAATAACAATAACACAACAGGGAATAACAATAACAGGGAATAACAATAACACAACAGGGAATAACAATAACAGGGAATAACAATAACAACAGGGAATAACAATAACAGGGAATAACAATAACACAACAGGGAATAACAATAACACAACATGGAATAACAATAACAGGGAATAACAATAACACAACAGGGAACAACAATAACAGGGAATAACAATAACACAACAGGGAACAACAATAACAGGGAATAACAATAACACAACATGGAACAACAATAGCACAACAGGGAATAACAATAACAGGGAATAACAATAACACAACATGGAACAACAATAGCACAATAGGGAATAACAATAACACAACAGGGAATAACAATAGCAAAACAGGGAATAACAATAACAGGGAATAACAATAACACAACAGGGAATAACAATAACAGGGAATAACAATAACACAACAGGGAATAACAATAACACAACAGGGAATAAAATAACAGGGAATAACAATAGTCCTTGGTCTGATTTCATTTACTGACTACTATGAAGTTATTTGAAAAATATGCAATTAGTGGTGAACTAAAAATACATATAGTAGCTATTATATTGAACATATCTTAAAGTCTTTATCCTTAAGAGTCTATTGATGCACATCTGTGTGTGTCAAGCTAGTAAATGTAATTTTTAAAATATCCCCATCAAAGTCCGTCAACTTAAGCTAGAGATATTTGCATGGGCTGAGTCTCGATCCCCCACATCCGCCCATGTTGCTCTTCCGCGTCTGCAGTGGAAGGTGGCTGAGCTCCAGCTGTGTTTGTCAGACCATGAGCCATCCCGAAAATCAGTTCTCTCACGAAAAACGTCTAGCATCCGAACGGTTTGGCCTAACTCTATGGAAACTAACTCTATGGAAACTAACTCCATGGAAACTAACTCTATGGAAACTAACTCTATAGAAACTAACTCTATGGAAACTAACTCTATGGAAACTAACTCTATGGAAACTAACTCTATGGAAACTAGAAACTAACTATGGAAAGTAACTAGGAAACTCTATGGAAACTAACTCTATGGAAACGATGACTCTCACAAACACGCTGGTGTCCTCCGTTTTGCTTACGACCCCCACAAGAGTCTTTCAGAATCGTCTGAAGGGAACCCCTTTACAAATAACGGGATTAGCTTTGTGCCAACACAAATAGGGAGTTAAATATGTGTCCAAAAACCCACAAATATTTCCTAAGCTTTCTGACATCTCGTTGATATTAGGACAGATCACTTCAAAAAAAACAACCATGTTATAAAATGATGGTACATAAAAAAACTATAGAGAAACAGAACATGCAGAAACAACAAACCTCTTCATCGTGGTCCTTCTGTAGCTCAGTTGGCAGAGCATGGCGCTTGTAATGCCAGGGTAGTGGGTTCTGATCCCCGGGACCACCCATACGTAGAATGTATGCACACATGACTGTAAGTTGCTTTGGATAAAAGCGTCTGCTAAATGGCATATATTACTATTATTAAATTATATTATCATTTATGGATGACTAAGAAGAATGACTGGTCCTCAGTCATCCTGGGGTTTCCCCAACACTACTTTGGTCTCGTTAGAAGTGTGGATGAACCAGCCCCTGGCAGTAGGCGGCGTTGTTTGCTCATTTCAGCCTTCATGTAGAAGACAAACGCCTGGATGTCATCATCCTTCCTGATGCTTTTCAGTTTGTCACAAGACTGAAAGGACGTGTTAAAACTATCAAAACCTTCCTTATGATGCTTTCGCTGTCATTTGGACCGTTTCTGAATGTTAGTCCATGTGTTTCTTTTTTGGGCTATAATAGTAAAGGCCAAATTCAATATTTGATCAAATATACTTAAAGAAGTCCTAAAATTCTACATCAAATAGCTAAATGATCCATGGTATGACCATCTTAAAACAATTCCATTTTGTTAGTTTAGTACTCTAACCCTAGTAGCTAACCCTAGTAGCTAACCCTAGTAGTAGCTAACCCTAGTAGCTAACCCCAGAGCTAACCCCAACTCCTAGTAGCTAACTAACCCTAGTAGTTAACCCTAACCCTAGTAGCTAACTCAGAAGTAACCCTAACCCTAGTAGAAGCATCCTAACCCTAGTAGCTAACCCTAGTAGCTAACCCTAACCCTAGTAGCTAACCCTAGTAGCTAACCCTAACCCTAGTAGCTAACCCTAAACTCAGTAGCTAACCCTAGTAGCTAACCCCCTAGTAGCTAACCCTAACCCTAGTAGCTAACCCTAGTAGCTAACCCTAACAGCTAACCCTAACCCTAGTAGCTAACCCTAACAGCTAACCCTTAACCCTAGTAGCTAACCCTAACCCTAGTAGCTAACCCTAACAGCTAACCCTAACCCTAGTAGCTAACCCTAACCCTAGTAGCTAACCCTAGTAGCTAACCCTAGTAGCTAACCCTAAAGCACCCTAGAAGCACCCTAGTAGCTAACTCCTAACCCTAGTAGCTAACCCTAGTAGCTAACCCTAACCCTAACAGCTAACCCTAACCCTAGTAGCTAACCCTAACAGCTAACCCTAACCCTAGTAGCTAACCCTAACCCTAGTAGCTAACCCTAACAAACCCTAACCCTAGTAGCTAACCCTAACCCTAGTAGCTAACCCTAAACAGCTAACCCTAACCCTAGTAGCTAGTAGCTAACCCTAACCCTAGTAGCTAACCCTAACCCTAGGTAGCTAACCCTAACCCTAGTAGCTAACCCTAGTAGCTAACCCTAACCCTAGTAGCTAACCCTAACCCTAGTAGTAGCTAACCCTAACCCTAGTAGCTAACCCTAACAGCTAACCCTAACCCTAGTAGCTAACCAGCTAACCCTAACCCTAGTAGCTAACCCTAACAGCTAACCCTAACCCTAGTAGCTAAAACAGCTAACCCATAACCCTAGTACTAACCCTAGTAGCTAACCCTAACAGCTAACCCCTAACCCTAGTAGCTAACCCTAGTAGCTAACCCTAACCCTACAGCTAACCCTAACCCTAGTAGCTAACCCTAACAGCTAACCCTAACCCTAGTAGCTAACTAACCCAACAGCCAACCCTAACCCTAGTAGCTAACCCCTAGTAGCTAACCCTAACTCCTACCCAGCTAACCCCTAACCCTAGTAGCTAACCCTAGTAGCAACCCCAACTCCTAGTAGCTAACCCTAACCCTAGTAGCTAACCCTAACCCTAGTAGCTAACCCTAGTAGCTAACCCTAACCCTAGTAGCTAACCCTAACCCTAGTAGCTAACCCTAACAGCTAACCCTAACCCTAGTAGCTAACCTAACCCCTAGTAGCTAACCCTAATCCTAGTAGCTAACCCTAACAGCTAACCCTAATCCTAGTAGCTAACCCTAACCCTAGTAGCTAACCCTAACCCTAGCTAACCCTAATCCTAGTAGCTAACCCTAACCCTAGTAGCTAACCCTAACCCTAGTAGCTAACCCTAACCCTAGTAGCTAACCCTAATCCTAGTAGCTAACCCTAACAGCTAACCCTAATCCTAGTAGCTAACCCTAACCCTAGTAGCTAACCCTAACCCTAGTAGCTAACCCTAACCCTAGTAGCTAACCCTAACCCTAGTAGCTAACCCTAACCCTAGTAGCTAACCCTAACCCTAGTAGCTAACCCTAACAGCTAACCCTAATCCTAGTAGCTAACCCTAACCCTAGTAGCTAACCCCAACCCTAGTAGCTAACCCTAGGAGCTAACCCCAACCCTAGTAGCTAACCCTAACAGCTAACCCCAACCCTAGTAGCTAACCCTAACAGCTAACCCTAACCCTAGTAGCTAACTAGTAGCTAACCCTAACAGCTAACGCTAGTAGCTAACCCTAGTAGCTAACCCTAACCCTAGTAGCTAACCCTAACAGCTAACCCAACCCTAGTAGCTAACCTCAACCCTAGTAGCAACCCTAACAGCTAACCCTAGTAGCTAACCCTAATCCTAGTAGCTAACCCCAGTAGCTAACCCAACCCTAGTAGCTAACCCTAACTCAGTAGTTAACCCTAATCCTAGTAGCTAACCCTAGTAGCTAACCCTAATCCTAGTAGCTAACCCTAACCCTAGTAGCTAACCCTAACCCTAGTAGCTAACCCTAACCCTAGTAGCTAACCCTAATCCTAGTAGCTAACCCTAGTAGCTAACCCTAACCCTAGTAGCTAACTCCTTTAATCCTAGTAGCTAACCCCTAGTAGCTAACCCTAACCCTAGTAGCTAACCCTAACCCTAGTAGCTAACCCTAACCCTAGTAGCTAACCCTAGTAGCTAACCCTAGTAGCTAACCCTAATCCTAGTAGCTAACCCTAGTAGCTAACCCTAACCCTAGTAGCTAACCCTAACCCTAGTAGCTAACCCTAACCCTAGTAGCTAACCCTAATCCTAGTAGCTAACTCAGTAGCTAACCCTAACCCTATCCTAGTAGCTAACCCTAATCCTAGTAGCTAACCCTAACCCTAGTAGCTAACCCTAACCCTAGTAGCTAACCCTAACCAGTACTAACCCTAATCCTAGTAGCTAACCCTAGTAGCTAACCTCAGTAGCTAACCCTAACCCTAGTAGCTAACCCTAACCTAGTAGCTAACCCCTAACCCTAGTAGCTAACCCTAATCCTAGTCTACGCTAACCCTAGTAGCTAACCCTAACAACTAACGCTAGTAGCTAACCCTAGTAGCTAACCCTAACCCTAGTAGCTAACCCTAACCCTAGTAGCTAACCCTAACCCTAGTAGCTAACCCTAGTAGCTAACCCTAAC
>NW_025755863.1:0-7240 GCF_021184085.1 Oncorhynchus gorbuscha
ACCTGCTCCCTTCCTTCTTACTACAGTAGGACCTGCATCCTCCTCTTCCTACAGTAGGACCTGCTCCCTTCCTTCTCCCTACAGTAGGACCTGATCCCTCCTCCCTATAGTAGGAACTGCTCCCTTCTTCTCCCTACAGTAGGACCTGATCACTCCTTCTCCCTACTGTAGGACCTCCTACCCTCCTTCTCCCTACAGTAGGGCCTGCTCCCTTCCTTCTCCCTACAGTAGGACCTGCTCCCCTCCCTTCTCCCTACAGTAGGGCCTGCTCCCTCCTTCTCCCTACAGTAGGACCCACTCCGCTCCTTCTCCCTACAGTATGACCTGCTCCCTCCTTCTCCCTACAGTATGACCTGCTCCCCTCCTTCTCCCTACAGTAGGGTCTGCTCCCTCATTCTACCTACAATAGGACCTGCCCCTTCCTTCTTACTACAGTAGGACCTGCATCCTCCTTCTTCCTACAGTAGGACCTGCTCCTTCCTTCTCCCTACAGTAGGACCTGATCCCTCCTCCCTATAGTAGGACCTGCTCCCTCCTTCTCCCTACAGTAGGACCTGATCCTCCTTCTCCCTACTGTAGGACCTCCTACCCTCCTTCTCCCTACAGTAGGACCTGCTCCCTTCCTTCTCCCTACAGTAGGACCTGCTCCCCTCCTTCTCCCTACAGTAGGCCTGCTCCCCCTCCTTCTCCCTACAGTAGGACCTGCTCCCTTCTCCCTGCTCCTTCTCCCTACAGTAGGACCTGACAGTAGGCTCCCCTCCTTCTCCCTACAGTAGGACCTGCTCCCTTCCTTCTCCCTGTAGGACCTGCTCCTCCTTCTCCCTACAGGGCCTGTACAGTAGGACCTGCTCCGCCTCCTTCTCCCTACAGTATGACCTGCTCCCCCTCCTTCTCCCTACAGTAGGGTCTGGGACCTGCTCCTTCCTTCTTACTTAGGACCTGCATCCTCCTTCTTCCTACAGTAGGACCTGCTCCTTCCTTCTCCCTACAGTAGGACCTGATCCCTCCTCCCTATAGTAGGAACTGCTCCCTTCCTTCTCCCTACAGTAGGACCTGATCCCACTCCTTCTCCCTACTGTAGGACCTCCTACCCTCCTTCTCCCTACAGTAGGGCCTGCAGTCTGCTTCCTTCTCCCTACAGTAGGGCCTGCTCCCCTCCTTCTCCCTACAGTAGGGCCTGCCGCTCCTTCTCCCTACAGTATGACCTGCTCCCCTCCTTCTCCCTACAGTATGACCTGCTCCCTCCTTCTCCCTACAGTAGGGTCTGCTCCCCCTCATTCTACCTACAATAGGACCTGCTCCCTTCCTTCTTACTACAGTAGGACCTGCATCCTCCTTCTTCCTACAGTAGGACCTGCTCCTTCCTTCTCCTACAGTAGGACCTGATCCTCCTCCCTACAGTAGGAACTGCTCCCTTCCTTCTCCCTACAGTAGGACCTGATCACTCCTTCTCCCTACTGTAGGACCTCCCCCTCCTTCTCCCTACAGTAGGGCCTGCTCCCTTCCTTCTCCCTACAGTAGGACCTGCTCCCTCCTTCTCCCTACAGTAGGGCCTGCTCCCCCTCCTTCTCCCTTCTCCTTCTCCCTACAGTAGGACCTGCTCCCCCCTCCTTCTCCTACAGTAGGACCTGCTCCCCTCCTTCTCCCTACAGTAGGACCTGCTCCCCTCCTTCTCCCTACAGTAGGGTCTGCTCCCCTCATTCTACCTACAGTAGGACATGCTCCTTCCTTCTCCCTACAGTAGGACCTGCTCCCTCCTTCTCCCTACAGTAGGACCTGCATCCTCCTCCCTACAATAGGACCTGCTCCTTCCTTCTCCCTACAGTAGGACCTGCATCCTTCTTTTCCCTACAGTAGGACCTGCTCCCTTCCTTCTCCCTACAGTAGGACCTGATCCCTCCTTCTCCCTACAGTAGGACCTGCTCCCTTCCTTCTCCCTACAGTAGGATATGCTCCCTTCCTTCTCCCTACAGTAGACCCTGCTCCCTTCCTTCTCCCTACAATAGGACCTGCTCCTTCTCTCCTACAGTAGGGCCTGCTCCTTCCTTCTCCCTACAGTAGGACCTGCTCCCTTCCTTCTCCCTACAGTAGGACCTCCTACCCTCCTTCTCCCTACAGTAGGGCCTGCTCCCTTCCTTCTCCCTACAGTAGGACCTGCTCCCCTCCTTCTCCCTACAGTAGGGCCTGCTCCCCTCCTTCTCCCTACAGTAGGACCTGCTCCGCTCCTTCTCCCTACAGTATGACCTGCTCCCCTCCTTCTCCCTACAGTAGGGTCTGCTCCCCCTCATTCTACCTACAATAGGACCTGCTCCCTTCCTTCTTACTACAGTAGGACCTGCATCCTCCTTCTTCCTACAGTAGGACCTGCTCCCTTCCTTCTCCCTACAGTAGGACCTGATCCCTCCTCCCTATAGTAGGAACTGCTCCCTTCCTTCTCCCTACAGTAGGACCTGATCCCTTCCTTCTCCCTACTGTAGGACCTCCTACCCTCCTTCTCCCTACAGTAGGGCCTGCTCCCTTCCTTCTCCCTACAGTAGGACCTGCTCCCTCCTTCTCCCTACAGTAGGGCCTGCTCCCCTCCTTCTCCCTACAGTAGGACCCACTCCCTCCTTCTCCCTACAGTATGACCTGCTCCCCTCCTTCTCCCTACAGTATGACCTGCTCCCTCCTTCTCCCTACAGTAGGGTCTGCTCCCCCTCATTCTACCTACAATAGGACCTGCTCCTTCCTTCTTACTACAGTAGGACCTGCATCCTCCTTCTTCCTACAGTAGGACCTGCTCCCTTCCTTCTCCCTACAGTAGGACCTGATCCCTCCTCCCTATAGTAGGAACTGCTCCCTTCCTTCTCCCTACAGTAGGACCTGATCACTCCTTCTCCCTACTGTAGGACCTCCTTCCCTACAGTAGGGCCTGCTCCCTTCCTTCTCCCTACAGTAGGACCTGCTCCCCTCCTTCTCCCTACAGTAGGGCCTGCTCCCCTCCTTCTCCCTACAGTAGGGACCTGCTCCCTCCTTCTCCCTCCCTACAGTAGGACCTGCTCCCCTCCTTCTCCCTACAGTAGGACCTGCTCCCCTCCTTCTCCCTACAGTAGGGCCTGCTCCCCTCCTTCTCCCTACAGTAGGACCTGCTCCGCTCCTTCTCCCTACAGTATGACCTGCTCCCCTCCTTCTCCCTACAGTAGGGTCTGCTCCCCCTCATTCTACCTACAATAGGACCTGCTCCCTTCCTTCTTACTACAGTAGGACCTGCATCCTCCTTCTTCCTACAGTAGGACCTGCTCCCTTCCTTCTCCCTACAGTAGGACCTGATCCCTCCTTCTCCCTATAGTAGGACCTGCTCCCTTCCTTCTCCCTACAGTAGGACCTGATCCCTCCTTCTCCCTACTGTAGGACCTCCTACCCTCCTTCTCCCTACAGTAGGGCCTGCTCCCTTCCTTCTCCCTACAGTAGTGCCTGCTCCCCTCCTTCTCCCTACAGTAGGACCCGCTCCGCTCCTTCTCCCTACAGTAGGACCTCCTACCCTCCTTCTCCCTACAGTAGGGCCTGCTCCCTTCCTTCTCCCTACAGTAGGACCTGCTCCCCTCCTTCTCCCTACAGTAGGGCCTGCTCCCCTCCTTCTCCCTACAGTAGGACCCACTCCGCTCCTTCTCCCTACAGTATGACCTGCTCCCCTCCTTCTCCCTACAGTAGGACCTGCTCCCCTCCTTCTCCCTACAGTAGGACCTGCTCCCCTCCTTCTCCCTACAGTAGGACCTGCTCCCCTCCTTCTCCCTACAGTAGGGCCTGCTCCCCTCCTTCTCCCTACAGTAGGACCTGCTCCGCTCCTTCTCCCTACAGTATGACCTGCTCCCCTCCTTCTCCCTACAGTAGGGTCTGCTCCCCCTCATTCTACCTACAATAGGACCTGCTCCCTTCCTTCTTACTACAGTAGGACCTGCATCCTCCTTCTTCCTACAGTAGGACCTGCTCCCTTCCTTCTCCCTACAGTAGGACCTGATCCCTCCTTCTCCCTATAGTAGGACCTGCTCCCTTCCTTCTCCCTACAGTAGGACCTGATCCCTCCTTCTCCCTACTGTAGGACCTCCTACCCTCCTTCTCCCTACAGTAGGGCCTGCTCCCTTCCTTCTCCCTACAGTAGTGCCTGCTCCCCTCCTTCTCCCTACAGTAGGACCCGCTCCGCTCCTTCTCCCTACAGTATGACCTGCTCCCCTCCTTCTCCCTACAGTAGGACCTGCTCCCCTCCTTCTCCATACAGTAGGGTCTGCTCCCCCTCATTCTCCCTACAGTAGGACCTGCATCCTCCTTCTCCCTACAATAGGACCTGCTCCCTTCCTTCTCCCTACAGTAGGACCTGCATCCTCTTTCTCCCTACAATAGGACCTGCTACCTTCCTTCTCCCTACAGTAGGACCTGCATCCTCCTTCTCCCTACAGTAGGACCTGCTCCCTTCCTTCTCCCTACAGTAGGACCTGATCCCTCCTTCTCCCTACAGTAGGACCTGCTCCCTTCCTTCTCCCTACAGTAGGATATGCTCCCTTCCTTCTCCCTACAGTAGGACCTGATCCCTCCTTCTCCCTACAGTAGGACCTGCTCCCTTCCTTCTCCCTACAGTAGGACCTGATCCCTCCTTCTCCCTACAGTAGGACCTGCTCCCCTTCTCCCTACTTCTCCCTTCCTTCTCCTACAGTAGACCCTGCTCCCTTCCTTCTCCCTACAGTAGGACCTGCTCCCCCTTCTAGGGACCTGCTCCTCCTTCTCCTAGGACCTCTCCCTCCTACAGTAGGACTGCATCCTCCTTCTCCTACAGTAGGGCCTGCTTTCCCTTCCTTCTCCCTACTAGGACCTGCTCCCCTCCTTCTCCCTACAGTAGGGCCTGCTCCCTCCTTCTCCCTACAGTAGGACCTGCTCCGCTCCTTTCCCTACAGTATGACCTGCTCCCTCCTTCTCCCTACAGTAGGGTCTGCTCCCCCTCATTCTACCTACAATAGGACCTGCTCCCTTCCTTCTTACTACAGTAGGACCTGCATCCTCCTTCTTCCTACAGTAGGACCTGCTCCTTCTCCCTACAGTAGGACCTTCCTTCTCCCTACAGTAGGACCTGCTCCTTCCTTCTCCCTACAGTAGGACCTGATCCCTCCTTCTCCCTACAGTAGGACCTGCTCCCTCCTTCTCCCTACAGTAGGACCCTCCTGATCCCTCCTTCTCCCTACAGTAGGACCTGCTCCCTCCTTCTCCCTACAGTAGGGCCTGCTCCCCTCACTCCCTTCTCCTACAGTAGGACCTCCCCTCCTTCTCCCTACAGTAGGGCCTGCTCCCTCCTTCTCCCTACAGTAGGACCTGCTCCCTCCTTCTCCCTACTCCTGCTCCCTCCTTCTCCCTACAGTAGGACCTGCTCCTCCTTCTCCTACAGTAGGACCTGCTCCCTTCCTTCTCCCTACAGTAGGACCCTCCTACAGTAGGACCTGCTCCCTCCTTCTCCCTACAGTAGGACCTGATCCCTCCTCCCTACAATAGGACCTCCCTTCCTTCTCCCCTACAGTAGGACCTGCTCCTTCCTTCTCCCTACAGTGGGACCTGCTCCCTTCCTTCTCCCTACAGTAGGACCTGCTCCCTCCTTCTCCCCAGAGGGACCTGCTCCTCCTCCTCCTCCCTACAGTAGGACCCACTCTGCTCCTTCTCCCTACAGTAGGACCTGCTCCCTCCTTCTCCCTACAGTAGGACCTGCTCCCTTCCTTCTCCCTACAGTAGGATATCTCCTCCTTCCCTACAGTAGGACCCTGCTCCCTCCTTCTCCCTACAGTAGACCCTGGGTAGGACCTGCTCCCCCTTCTCCCTACCCCTACAGTAGGACCATGCTCCCTCCTTCTCCCTACAATAGGACCTGCTCCTGCATTCCTTCTTCCTACAGTAGGACCTGCTCCTTCCTTCTCCCTACAGTAGGACCTGATCCCTCCTCCCTATAGTAGGAACTCCCCTTCCTTCTCCCTACAGTAGGACCTGATCCTCCTTCTCCCACTGTCCTCCTACCCTCCTTCTCCCTACAGTAGGGCCTGCTCCCTTCCTTCTCCCTACAGTAGGACCTGCTCCCCTCCTTCTCCCTACAGTAGGACCCGCTCCGCTCCTTCTCCCTACAGTATGACCTGCTCCTCCTTCTCCCTACAGTAGGACCTGCTCCCTCCTTCTTACAGTAGGGTCTGCTCCTCATTCTCCCTACAGTAGGACATGCTCCTTCCTTCTCCCTACAGTAGGACCTGCTCCTCCTTCTCCCTACAGTAGGACCTGCATCCTCCTTCTCCCTACAATGACCTGCTCCTTCCTTCTCCCTACAGTAGGACCTGCATCCTCCTTTTCCCTACAGTAGGACCTGCTCCCTTCCTTCTCCCTACAGTAGGACCTGATCCCTCCTTCTCCCTACAGTAGGACCTGCTCCCTTCCTTCTCCCCTACAGTAGGATATGCTCCTCCTTCTCCCTACAGTAGGACCTGCTCCCTTCCTTCTCCCTACAGTAGGACCTGTTCTCCTTCTCTCTACAGTAGGGCCTGCTCCCTTCCTTCTCCCTACAGTATGACCTGCTCCCTCTTTCCTCCCTTCTCCCTCCTTCTCCCCTACAGTAGGACCTGCTCCCCTCCTTCTCTACAGAGATTATGGAACTCCGTTTTCCTTCTCCCACAGTTCCTCCCCTCCTTCCCTACAGTAGACCTTTAATAGGACCTGCTCCTCCTTCTCCCTACAGTAGGACCTGCATCCTCCTTCTCCCTACAGTAGGACCTGCTCCCTTCCTTCTCCCTACAGTAGGACCTGATCCCTCCTTCTCCCTACAGTAGGACCTGCTCCTTCCTTCTCCCTACAGTAGGATATGATCCTCCTTCTCCCTACAGTAGGACCTGCTCCCTTCCTTCTCCCTACAGTAGGACCCTGCTCCTTCCTTCTCCCTACAGTAGGACCTGCTTCCTTCCTTCTCCCTATGCAGACCTGTTTCTCCTTCTTCCTTTACAGTAGGGGCCTGTTCTCCTTCTCCCTACAGTAGGGACCCACTCCGCCCTTCTCCTACAGTATGACCTGCTCCCCTCCTTCTCCCTACAGTAGGGTCTGCTCCCCCTCATTCTACCTACAATAGGACCTGCTCCTTCCTTCTTACTACAGTAGGACCTGCATCCTCCTTCTTCCTACAGTAGGACCTGCTCCCTTCCTTCTCCCTACAGTAGGACCTGATCCCTCCTCCCTATAGTAGGAACTGCTC
>NW_025755864.1:0-7240 GCF_021184085.1 Oncorhynchus gorbuscha
TGTACGGTGCTGATCAATAACACCACATCTGTACGGTGCTGATCAATAACACCACATCAGTACGGTGCTGATCAATAACACCACATCAGTATGGTGCTGATCAATAACACACCACATCAGTATGGTGCTGATCAATAACACCACATCAGTACGGTGCTGATCAATAACACACCACATCAGTATGGTGCTGATCAATAACACACCACATCAGTATGGTGCTGATCAATAACACCACATCAGTATGGTGCTGATCAATAACACACCACATCAGTATGGTGCTGATCAATAACACCACATCAGTATGGTGCTGATCAATAACACCACATCAGTACGGTGCTGATCAATAACACACCACATCAGTATGGTGCTGATCAATAACACACCACATCAGAACGGTGCTGATCAATAACACACCACATCAGTATGGTGCTGATCAATAACACACCACATCAGTATGGTGCTGATCAATAACACACCACATCAGTATGGTGCTGATCAATAACACCACATCGAGTGTGTTCTTTGATCAATAACACACCACATCAGAGCGGTGCTGATCAATAACACACCACATCAGTATGGTGCTGATCAATAACACACCACATCAGTATGGTGCTGATCAATAACACCACATCAGTATGGTGCTGATCAATAACACACCACATCAGTATGGTGCTGATCAATAACACACCACATCAGGACTATTACATTCACACAGAGACAACATGACACAAACACAATCCCATTTCCTGTTTCCCTTCAGGTGAAGCGACCCGAGGTGTTCGGGTGAGCTGTGTGTTTGTGTTGTTGACAGTTCAATGAATGTTTCTCTGCCCAGTAGTCTGCAGTGGTACAGCGGTTCGGCATCGACATCGCCATAGCTACACATACTGTGGTGGTGGGCTGAAGGCATCCACGGTAACAGAGAGGAGTGGTACTAAATGGGAGTGACCTCAGGGAAAATGAGGAGGAGAGGGAGGAAGAAGGGGGGAGGAGGAAGTAGAGAGAGGAGGAGGAGGGAGAAAGGGAGAGGGGAGGTGTAAGAGGAGAGGGAGGGAGGGAGGAACAGGAGGGTGAGAAAGTGCAGAGAGGAAGTGTAGAGAGAGGAGGAGGAGGAGGAGGGAGGAAGTGGAGAGAGGAAGTAACGAGGAAGAAGAGGAGGAAGGAGGGAGAGAGAAAGTGGAGAGAGGAAGGAGGAGGAGAAGGAAGAGGAAGTGGAGAGAAGAGGAAGAGGAGAGAGGAAGAGGAAGTGGAGAGAGGAGGAGCAAGGAAGAGGAGGGAGGAGGAATAAATGGAGGAAGAGGATGATGAGAAAGAAGATAAGGAAGAGGAAAGACAAGGAGGATGAGGAAGGATCACAAAGGATGAGGAAGAGGAAGATGATGATGACGAGCAAGATGATGAGGAAGGATGAGTGGGAAGAGGAAGATGATGATGAGGAAGGATGGCGAGGAAGAGGAGGATGAGGAGGAAGGATGAGTGGGAAGAGGAGGATGAGGAGGAAGGATGAGTGGGAAGAGGAGGATGAGGAGGAAGGATGAGTGGGAAGAGGAGGATGAGGAGGAAGGATGATGGGAAGAGGAGGATGATGAGGAAGGGATGAGGAGGAAGGATGAGGAGGAAGGAGGAGTGGGAAGAAGAAGATGATGATGAGGAAGGTTGTGAGGAAGAGGGAGGATGATGAGAAGGATAAGGAGGAAGAGGAGGATGAGGAGGAAGAGGAGTGGGAAGGGGTAAGATAATGATGAAGGATGTGAGGAAGAGGAGGATGAGGAGGAAGGATGAGGGAGGAGGAAGAGGAGCTCACCTGAAAAACGTGACGAAGAACTGCACCAGATCCATGAAGTTACTGTGCTGAGAGAAGGCAATCTGAGGAGAGAGAGACAGACAAACTGGCTATAATTGGCATGACTGCATTCAATGTGTGTGTCTGTACGTGAGTGTGTGCGTGTGAGTGTGTGTGTGTGAGTGTGAGTGTGTGCGTGTCTGCGTGCGTGTCTGTGTGCGTGCGTGCTTGTCTGTGTGTGTGTCTGTGAGTCTGTGAGTGTGTGTTCTTGAGACCTTGTAAACACACACACACACACACACACACACACACACACACACACACACACACACACACACACACACACACACACACACACACACACACACACACACACACACACACAGGGGGAGATGTAGTGTAATGCCCACAACAACATGATACTACTCTGTAGACTATAGACAAACCAAACTAACACAGCAACATGATACTAAACTATAGACAAACCAAACTAACACAGCAACATGATACTAAACTATAGACAAACCAAACTAACACAGCAACATGATACTAAACTATAGACTATAGACACACCAAACTAACACAGCAACATGATACTAAACTATAGACAAACCAAACTAACACAGCAACATGATACTAAACTGTAGACTATAGACACACCAAACTAACACAGCAACATGATACTAAACTATAGACACACCAAACTAACACAGCAACATGATACTAAACTATAGACAAACCAAACTAACACAGCAACATGATACTAAACTATAGACAAACCAAACTAACACAGCAACATGATACTAAACTATAGACAAACCAAACTAACACAGCAACATGTTACTAAACTGTAGACTATAGACACACCAAACTAACACAGCAACATGATACTAAACTATAGACTATAGACAAACCAAAGTAACACAGCAACAAGAATGCTAAGAAGAGCTGTACTAATGACAGCCAGACCCTGGTCTCCAGGCTGGTAGAAGAGCTGTACTAATGACAGCCAGACCCTGGTCTCCAGGCTGGTAGAAGAGCTGTACTAATGACAGCCAGACCCTGGTCTCCAGGCTGGTAGAAGAGCTGTACTAATGACAGCCAGACCCTGGTCTCCAGGCTGGTAGAAGAGCTGTACTAATGACAGCCAGACCCTGGTCTCCAGGCTGGTAGAAGAGCTGTACTAATGACAGCCAGACCCTGGTCTCAGGCTGGTAGAAGAGCTGTGCTAATGACAGCCAGACCCTGGTCTCCAGGCTGGTAGAAGAGCTGTACTAATGACAGCCAGACCCTGGTCTCCAGGCTGGTAGAAGAGCTGTACTAATGACAGCCAGACCCTGGTCTCCAGGCTGGTAGAAGAGCTGTACTAATGACAGCCAGACCCTGGTCTCCAGGCTGGTAGAAGAGCTGTACTAATGACAGCCAGACCCTGGTCTCCAGGCTGGTAGAAGAGCTGTACTAATGACAGCCAGACCTGGTCTCCAGGCTGGTAGAAGAGCTGTACTAATGACAGCCAGACCCTGGTCTCAGGCTGGTGAAGAGCTGTACTAATGACAGCCAGACCCTGGTCTCAGGCTGGTAGAAGGATGTTGGAGCTGACCCGGAGCTGACCCTCTGCTAGTGGCCTCCATGACCAGGGCCATTAGGAACAGAGGGCCATGAGCTGAGCCCAAAACTAGGACAACACTGCCCTCTATGGTGGAGGAGTGTTACTACAATACCGCAGTGTATCAGTGGCGACACCTCCTCCACCTCTGTGACCCATCTCCTCCCAACTCTGTGACACCTCTTCCCCTCCCACCTCTGTGACCTCTCCCCTTCCCTGCCACCTCTGTGACACCTCCTCTCCCCTCCACCTCTGTGACCTCTCCCCCTTCCCTCCCACCTCTGTGACCTCTCCCTTCCCTGCCACCTCTGTGCCTCCTTTCCCTTCCCTGCCACCTCTGTGACCTCTCCCCTTCCCCCTGCCACCTCTGTGACCTCTCCCCTTCCCTGCCACCTCTGTGACCTCTCCCCTTCCCCTACCCACCTCTGTGACACCTCTCCCCCTCCCCACCTCTGTGACCTCTCCCCTTCCCTGCCACCTCTGTGACACCTCCTCTCCCCTCCCACCTCTGTGACCGCTCCCCTTCCCTGCCACCTCTGTGACCTCTCCCCTTCCCTGCCACCTCTGTGACACCTCCTCTCCCCTCCCACCTCTGTGACCTCTCCCCTTCCCTGCCACCTCTGTGACACCTCCTCTCCCCTCCCACCTCTGTGACCTCTCCCCTTCCCTGCCACCTCTGTGACACCTCCTTTCCCCTCCCACCTCTGTGACCTCTCCCTTCTACCCCACCTGTATACTAGAGACTCCCACTACCAGTGAGACACACACAGTATCTCTGCTCAACTAAACCTACACATCTTCAGTCAATATCAACTCAAAGGAGACAAGGATCCATGGCTACTATTAACTCAGTGTCTGTCGTGGTGATGTGGTATGATTGTTCACCGTGTAATTTTGTGATGTGTCAATTTTGTGATGTGTAGTCGTGTTGTGATGTGTAGTCGTGTTGTGATGTGTCATGTTGTGATGTGTAGTCGTGTTGTGATGTGTAGTCGTGTTGTGATGTGTAGTCGCGTTGTGATGTGTAGTCGTGTTGTGATGTGTAGTCGTGTTGTGATGTGTAGTCGTGTTGTGATGTGTAGTCGTGTTGTGATGTGTCATGGTGTTGTGATGTGATGTGTAGTCGTGTTGTGATGTGTAGTCGTGTTGTGATGTGTAGTCGTGTTGTGATGTGTCGTGGTGTTGTGATGTGTAGTCGTGTTGTGATGTGTCGTGGTGTTGTGATGTGTCATGGTGTTGTGATGTGTCCTGGTGTTGTGATGTGTAGTCGTGTTGTGATCTGTAGTAGTGTTGTGATGTGTCGTCGTGATGTGTCGTTGTGTTGTGATGTGTCGTTGTGATGTGTAGTCGTGTTGTGATGCGTCATGGTGTTGTGATGTGTCGTCGTGATGCGTCATGGTGTTGTGATGTGTAGTCGTGTTGTGATGTGTCATGGTGTTGTGATGTGTAGTAGTGTTGTGATGTGTAGTAGTGTTGTGATGTGTCATGGTGTTGTGATGTGTAGTAGTGTTGTGATGTGTCGTGGTGTTGTGATGTGTCGTGGTGTTGTGATGTGTAGTAGTGTTGTGATGTGTCATGGTGTTGTGATGTGTAGTCGTGTTGTGATGTGTAGTCGTGTTGTGATGTGTCATGGTGTTGTGATGTGTCATGGTGTTGTGATGTGTCATGGTGTTGTGATGTGTAGTAAGTTGTGATGTGTAGTCGTGTTGTGATGTGTAGTCGTGTCGTGATGTGTAGTAGTGTCGTGATGTGTAGTAGTGTTGTGATGTGTCATGGTGTTGTGATGTGTAGTCGTGTTGTGATGTGTAGTCGTGTTGTGATGTATCATGGTGTTGTGATGTGTCATGGTGTTGTGATGTGTCATAGTGTTGTGATGTGTAGTCGTGTTGTGATGTGTAGTCGTGTTGTGATGTGTAGTCGTGTCGTGATGTGTAGTCGTGTTGTGATGTGTAGTAGTGTCGTGATGTGTAGTAGTGTTGTGATGTGTCATGGTGATGTGTAGTCGTGTTGTGATGTGTAGTCGTGTTGTGATGTGTAGTCGTGTTGTGATGTGTCATGGTGTTGTGATGTGTAGTAGTTTTGTGATGTGTAGTAGTGTTGTGATGTGTAGTAGTGTTGTGATGTGTAGTAGTGTTGTGATGTGTAGTCGTGTTGTGATGTGTCATGGTGTTGTGATGTGTAGTAGTGTTGTGATGTGTCATGGTGTTGTGATGTGTAGTAGTGTTGTGATGTGTCATGGTGTCGTGATGTGTCGTCTATGTCCTGGCTTTAATACCTTGATATGTTAAAGGAAAGGGCCCACACCATCACTACATCCTAAATAATCAGCCCCGAGTACTCACTGGGTAAACCCTACGTCAGCCCGTACTGGGTAACCCTATGGTCACTGGGTAAACCCTATGGTCAGCCCTGGGTACTCACTGGGTAAACCCTACGGTCAGCCCTGGGTACTCACTGGGTAAACCCTACGGTCAGCCCTGGGTACTCACTGGGTAAACCCTACGGTCAGCCCTGGGTACTCACTGGGTAAACCCTACGGTCAGCCCTGGGTACTCACTCCGGTCCAAACCCTACTGGGTAAACCTCAGCCCTCCACTCACTGGGTAAACCCTAGTCCACTCCACTCCATTCACTGGGTACTCACTGGGTAAACCCTACAGTCCACTCCACTCACTAGGTAAACCTATGTCTAGTCCACTCCACTCACTGGGGTAAACCTATAGTCACTCTCACTCCATTCACTGGGTAAACCTATAGTCCACTCCACTCACTGGGTAAACCTACAGTCCTCCACTCACTGGGTCAAACCTATATAGTCTACAGTCCACTCCACTCACTGCTCAAAAACTTACAGTCCAAACCAAACAGTCCACTCCACTCACTGGGTAAACCTATAGTCCACTCCCACTCCACTCACTGGGTAAAACCTACAGTCCACTCCACTCACTGGGTAAACCTACAGTCCACTCCACTCACTGCAAACCTATAGTCCACCTCCACCCACTCACTGCAAACCTATAGTCCACTCCACTCTCACTGGGTAAAAAACACTACTCACTGTAAACCCTCCACTCCACTCACTGGGTAAACCTACAGTCCACTCCACTCACTGTAAACCTACAGGCAAACCTATAGTCCACTCCACTCACTGGGTAAACCTACAGTCCACTCCACTCCACTCACTGGGTAAACCTACAGTCCACTCCTTCACTCACTGGGTAAACCTATAGTCCCAGTCCACTCACTGGGTAAACCTACAGTCCACTCCACTCACTGGGTAAACCTATAGTCCACTCCTCCACTCACTGGGTAAACCTACAGTCCACTCCACTCACTGGGTAAACCTATAGTCCACTCCACTCACTGGGTAAACCTGCAAAACTCATAGTCCACTCCACTCACTGGGTAAGTCCACTCCACTCCATCACTGTCCCTCCACTCCACTCACTGGGTAAACCTACAGTCCACTCCCTCCCACTCACTGGGTAAACCATCCACAGCAAACCTACAGTCCACTCACTGGGTAAACCTATAGTCCCTCCACTCACTGGGTAAACCTACAGTCCACCCACTCACTGGGTAAACCTACAGTCCACTCACTCACCGGGGTAAACCTACAGTCCACTCCACTCACTGGGTAAACCTATCAGTAAAACCCAGTCCACTCCACTCACTGGGTAAACCTATAGTCCACTCCACTCCACTCACTGGGTAAACCTAGTCCAGTCCACTCACTGGGTAAACCTATAGTCCACTCACTAGTAAACCTATAGTCCACTCCACTCACTAAACCTATAGTCCACTCCACTCACTGGGTAAACCTACAGTCCACTCCACTCCACTCACTG
>NW_025755865.1:0-7239 GCF_021184085.1 Oncorhynchus gorbuscha
TCCAGTTGATGTGAACAGGTTTCCCATGGAACTAGCAACCAGAGCCCGTGGGTTTTTCTCTGCCAAGCTCGAGCGATGGCTGCTAGGTTAGCCGTATAATTAGCCCGAAACCAGAAAGGGAAATGGGGAAGCCTGCGTTGTATGATCCATTGAGGTTGTACTACTCAGACATGGGTCTAGTTAGCATGTCAATGCACATACTCTCTAACTCCCTCCCTCCTTTCTCTCCCCTGGTTTCGCTCCCCTTCCCTCTCCCTCCACCTTTTCTTCTCTCCATCACTGGTTGACACTCTCCTCCCTCTGTTTCACCTACTCCCTCCTCCTTTCTCTCCCCTGGTTTCGCTCCCCTTCCTCTCCCTCCACCTTTTCTTCTCTCCATCACTGGTTGACACTCTCCCTCCCTCTGTTTCACCTACTCCCTCCTCCTTTCTCTCGCCTGGTGTATTTCTCGTCACCTCCCTCCCTCCCTCCCTCCCTCACCTTTGACCTTTTCTTCTCTCCATCATCCCCGGTTAACACTCTTCTCTTGCCCTCAGTCGCTCCTCTCCTTCATCAGGCCTGTGATCGTCCTTTAGCCCTCCACTCGTTTTTGTCTTCCTCCCCCTCTCCTGTCATTTCGCACGTCTCCAATTCTCCCCGAAGTCTCTTCTCCGTTCTCCTCTCCCCTCCTCATATCGTTTCACTCGGCGAGGCTATAGTCTCTATGAGTGTCTTATGGCCCTCTCTGCATTTAAATGGCAGAGATACTGTATTTCAATTTTAAATGAATGTGCAGTCAAAATGACTGTAGTATTAAAATAGAAGGGCCAATATTAGGAAGTATTATTTCACCATGTTTCTGGCTCATTTTCTCGCGATTGAAAACACACCCGGAGGAATCCCTTACGGAAATGTGCCATCTCAATCTCATCACCTTGTTTTATTTCATCACCCTGTTGTTCCATATAACCAAAATCTATTTTCATATCTGGACATTACAACCCAGAGAACCATTCAACCTGTCTCAATGATTCCTCTCGCAAACAAATATTTCCCTCTCCAGGAAAATGACAACCTGCGTGGGATATTCAAGATGAAGCTCCCCCCGAAAATAAATGGATTTCCTGTCACAACCAAAGCCTGTGGCATTCCACTGTTCAGTGCACATTAGTGATTGAACCCTCTCGTAGCATTGGCACTAGGGGATCGTTAGCTCGTACCCTCGGTGAGGCTATCGAAGCGGAAATGCATCTCTCACCTCCTGGCCAACCTGCTAGGCTATCAGCTGCTAAGTCCCCCAGTGTGATTTGGCGAGGGCACGAGTGATTGCCTTCCCCAGATGCCCGCTTATGGAGTGAGGAGCATTCATCGCTTCCCTGATCCTCTCTTGTTTCCGAGCCGACCAACCTACTGGGACTCTTTTCCAGGGTGCGCAGCTGATGACAGATACAGTGTGAGAGACCTGAGAGAGAGTTGTGATGAGGCCGGAGTGTTACGACACTCCAAATCAGACTTCTTTCTCTGGCTCAAGGGATTCTAACTCTCACGAATTAGAACACAGAACATTCATTTGGATTCAGCAGGGGGAAATAACACACAATACAGCCATGTTCTAATGATAGAGGGAGACTGAGGTGGGAGCAGAGAGCTTTATTTTGTGTAAATTATATATATTTTACCCTTATTTTACTCGGTAAGTTGACTGAGAACACATTCCCATTTACAGCCACGACCTGGGTCTAGTGTGAGAGAAAAGTATATAGAGAGAGAAGGGAAATCAAATCAGGAGGAAGAGCGAGTGACATACTGAAAGATACCCATAGAAAAAAGGACGGCCAGATAGTTACAGAGAGAAGCAAAGAGAGAGATATAAAAGGAAATGAGAGAGAGAGAGAGAGAGAGAGAGAGAGAGAGAGAGAGAGAGAGAGAGAGAGAGAGAGAGAGAGAGAGAGAGAGAGAGAGAGAGAGAGAGAGAGAGAGAGAGAGAGAGAGAGAGAGAGAGAGAGAGAGAGAGAGAGAGAGAGAGAGAGAGAGAGAGAGAGAGAGAGAAGGAAATGGAAGATAGTATGCAAATTTGGTATGGAGCAGACCTGCTGTAACTCACTCTATTAAAAATTATTCAAAACAGGAACATTTTACATTTGGCTAGAAATTCAAATATAAATTATCTCAAGGAAAATGTCCTACTGTGTGCTACCTATATCCCCTACTAGAATCCCCGCATTTAATGAAGACAGCTTCCCCATCCTGGAGGGGGAAGTCAATCATTTCCAGGCCCAGGGACATGTACTAGTTTGTGGTGACCTAAATGACAGAACTGGACAAGAACCTGACACACTCAGCACACAGGGGGACAAACACCTACCTGGAGGTGACAGCATTCCCTCCCTTATATGCCCCCCTAGGCACAGCTACGACAACATAACCAACAAAAACGGGTCCCAACTCCTGCAGCTCTGTCGCACGCTGGGTATGTACATAGTCAATGGTAGATTTGAAGGGACTGCTATGGTAGGTACACCTATAGCTCATATCTTGGCAGTAGTACTGTAGACTACTTTATCACTGACCTCAACCCAGAATCTCTCAGAGCATTCACAGTCAGCCCACTGACACCCATATCAGATCACAGCAAAATCACAGTCTTCTTGACCAGAGCAATACTCAATCATGAGGAACTGAATAATATAAAGATATTGCCATAGATGGATGGAAAGTCATGTGGAAACCTACCAAAAAACTATTAGGACAAAACATTTCACTGTAATAGCGAAAGTGTAAACTTGCCAGTAGAAAACCTAAACAGTATATTTGACCTTTCAGCTTCCCTATCAAATCTAAAAATGTCAAACAGAAAACAGAATTACATTTACAACAATGACAAATGGTTGACGAAGAATACAAAAACCTAAGAAAGAAATTGAGAAACCTATCCAACCAAAAACATAGAAACCCAGAATCCTGAGCCTACGCCTTTACTATGGTGAAACAATACAGAAATACACCTTGGAAAAAGAAGGAACAGCACGTTAGAAATCAGCTCAATATAATTGAAGAATCCATAGACGCTAACCACTTCCTGGAAAATTGAAAACACTAAACAAACAACAACACGAAGAGTTATCTATCCAAAACGGAGATGTATGGGTGAACCACTTCTTCAATCTTTTTGGTACTATAACAAATAACAAACAGCAAAAACATATACATGATCAAATACAAATCTTAGAATCAATTTTTAAAGATTACCAGAACCTACTGGATTCTTCAATTACATTGAATGAACTACAGGACAAAATACAAATACTCCAACCAAAAAAGGCCTGTGGTGTTGATGGTATCCTCAATGAAATTATTACATTTACATTTACATTTAAGTCATTTAGCAGACGCTCTTATCCAGAGCGACTTATAAAGACCACAAATTCCAATTGGCTATACTAAAACTCTTTAACATCATTCTTAGCTCTGGCATCAAATTGGCTTTTTACCAAATTACCGTATGGCAGACCACGTATTCACCCTGCACACCCTAATTAACAAACAAACAAACAAAAACAAATGCAAAGTCTTCCCATGCGTTGTTGATTTCAATTTTTTTTTTTACTCAATTTGGCATGAGGGTCTACTATACAAATTGATGGAAAGTGGTGTTGGGGGAAAAACACAACATTATAAAATCCATGTACACAAACAGAAAATGTGCAGGTAAAATTGGCAGAAAACACACACATTTATTTCCATGGTGCTGTGGGGTGAGACAGGGATGCAGCTTAAGCCCCATCCTGTTCAAAATATACAGTGGGGCAAAAAGTATTTAGTCAGCCACCAATTGTGCAGAAGAGAATGACCCGCAGAGAGCTGGGACCAAAGTAACAAAGCCTACCATCAGTAACACACTACGCCGCCAGGGACTCAAATCCTGCAGTGCCAGACGTGCCCTCCTGCTTAAGCCAGTACATGTCCAGGCCCGTCTAAAGTTTGCTAGAGAGCATTTGGATGATCCAGAAGAAGATTGGGAGAATGTCATATGGTCAGATGAAACCAAAATATAACTTTTTGGTAAAAACTCAACTCGTCGTGTTTGGAGGACAAAGAATGCTGAGTTGCATCCAAAGAACACCATACCTACTGTGAAGCATGAGGGTGGAAACATCATGCTTTGGGGCTGTTTTTCTGCAAATGGACCAGGAGATTTATCATGAGATTTTGAGTGAAAACCTCCTTCCATCAACAAGGGCATTGAAGACATGGCTGGGTCTTTCAGCATGACAATGATCCCAAACACACCGCCCGGGCAATGAAGGAGTGGCCGTGCGAGCATTTCAAGGTCCTGGAGTGGCCTAGCCAGTCTCCAGTCCCCTCCAGTCCCCATAGAACATCTTTGGAGGGAGTTGAAAGTCAGTGTTTCCCAGCAACAGCCCCAAAACATCACTGCTCTAGAGGAGATATGCATGGAGGAATGGGCCAAAATACCAGCAACAGTGTGTGAAAACCTCGTGAAAACGTTTGACCTCTGTCATTGCCAACAAAGGGTATATAACAAAGTATTGAGATAAACTTTTGTGCTTGACCAAATACTTATTGTCCACCATAATTTGCAAATAAATTCAATACAAATCCTACAGTGTGATTTTCTGGATTTTTTTCTCATTTTGTCTGTCATAGTTGAAGTATACCTATGATGAAAATTACAGGCCTCTCATCTTTTTAAGTGGGAGAACTTGCACAATTGGTAGCTGACTAAATACTTTTTTTGTCCCCCCCGTATATCAACGAATTGGCAAGGGCACTACTAGACTCTGAAGTCAAATGTCTACTGTTTACTTATGATCCGGTGCTTCTGTCCCCAACCAAGGAGGGCCTACAGCAGCACCTAGATCTTCTGCACAGATTCTGTCAAACCTGGGCCCTGACAGTAAATCTCAGTAAGACAAAAAATAATGGTGTTCCATAAAAAGTCCAGTTGGCAGGACCACTAATACAAATTCCATCAAGACACCGTTGCCCTAGAGCACACAAAAAAGTATACATACCTTGGCCAAAACATCAGCTCATTTACATTTACATTTAAGTCATTTAGCAGACGCTCTTATCCAGAGCGACTTACAAATTGGTGCATTCACCTTATGACATCCAGTGGAACAACCACTTTACAATAGTGCATCTAAATATTTTAAGGGGGGATGGGGGTGAGAAGGATTACTTTATCCTATCCTAGGTATTCCTTAAAGAGGTGGGGTTTCAGGTGTCTCCGGAAGGTGGTGATTGACTCCGCTGTCCTGGCGTCGTGAGGGAGTTTGTTCCACCATTGGGGAGCCAGAGCAGCGAACAGTTTTGACTGAGCTGAGCGGGAACTGTACTTCCTCAGTGGTAGGGAGGAGAGCAGGCCAGAGGTGGATGAACGCAGTGCCCTTATTTGGGTGTAGGGCCTGATCAGAGCCTGGAGGTACTGAGGTGCCGTTCCCTCACAGCTCCGTAGGCAAGCACCATGGTCTTGTAGCGGATGCGAGCTTCAACTGGAAGCCAGTGGAGAGAGCGGAGGAGCGGGGTGACGTGAGAGAACTTGGGAAGGTTGAACACTGGGGACGGGCTGCGGCGTTCTGGATGAGTTGTAGGGTTTAATGGCACAGGCAGGGGAGCCCAGCCAACAGCGAGTTGCAGTAATCCAGACGGGAGATGACAAGTGCCTGGTTAGGACCTGCGCCGCTTCCTGTGAGGCAGGGTCGTACTCTGCGGATGTTGTAGAGCATGAACCTACAGGAACGGGCCACCGCCTTGATGTTAGTTGAGAACGACAGTTTGTTGTCCAGGATCACGCCAAGGTTCTTAGCGCTCTGGGAGGAGGACACAAAGGAGTTGTCAACCGTGATGGCGAGATCATGGAACGGGCAGTCCTTCCCCGGGAGGAAGAGCAGCTCCGTCTTGCCGAAGTTCAGCTTGAGGTGGTGATCCGTCATCCACACTGATATGTCTGCCAGACATGCAGAGATGCGATTCGCCACCTGGTCATCAGAAGGGGGAAAGGAGAAGATTAATTGTGTGTCGTCTGCATAGCAATGATAGGAGAGACCATGTGAGGTTATGACAGAGCCAAGTGACTTGGTGTATAGTGAGAATAGGAGAGGGCCTAGAACAGAGCCCTGGGGGACACCAGTGAGAGAGCGTGGTGAGGAGACAGATTCTCGCCACGCCACCTGGTAGGAGCGACCTGTCAGGTAGGACGCAATCCAAGCGTAGGCCGCGCCGGGAGATGCCCAACTCGGAGAGGGTGGAGAGGAGAATCTGATGGTTCACAGTATCAAGGCAGCCGATAGGTCTAGAAGGATGAGAGCAGAGAGAGAGAGTTAGCTTTAGCGGTGCGGGAGCGCTCCGTGATACAGAGAAGAGCAGTCTCAGTTGAATGACTAGTCTTGAAACCTGACTGATTTGGATCAAGAAGGTCATTCTGGAGAGAGACAGCGGGAGAGCTGACCAAGGACGCACGCTCAAGAGTTTTGGAGAGAAAAGAAAGAAGGGATACTGGTCTGTAGTTGTTGACATCGAGGGATCGATGTAGGTTTTTTCAGAAGGGGTGCAACTCTCGCTCTCTTGAAGACGGAAGGGACGTAGCCAGCGGTCAGGGATAAGCTGATGAGCGAGGTGTGAGGTAAGGGAGAAGGTCTCCGGAAATGGTCTGGAGAAGAGAGGAGGGGATAGGGTCGAGCGGGCAGGTTGTTGGGCGGCCAGCGTCATAAGACGCGAGATTTCATCTGGAGAGAGAGGGAGAAAGAGGTCAGAGCACAGGTAGGGCAGTGTGAGCAGAACCAGCGGTGTTGTTTGACTTAGCAAACGAGGATCGGATGTCGCCGATCTTCTTTTCAAAATGGTTGACGAAGTCATCTGCAGAGAGGGAGGAGGGGGAGGGGGAGGAGGATTCAGAGGGAGGAGAATGTGGCAAAGAGCTTCCTAGGGTTAGAGGCAGATGCTTGGAATTTAGAGTGGTAGAAAGTGGCTTTAGCAGCAGAGACAGAGGAGGAAAATGTAGAGAGGAGGGAGTGAAAGGATGCCAGGTCCGCAGGGAGGCGAAGTTTTCCCTCCATTTCCGCTCGGCCTCCGGAGCCCTGTTCTGTGAGCTCGCATTGAGTCGTCAAGCCACGGAGCGGGAGGGGAGGACCGAGCCGGCCTGGAAGATAGGGGACATAGAGAGTCAAAGGATGCAGAAAGGGAGGAGAGGAGGGTTGAGGAGGCAGAATCAGGAGATAGGTTGGAGAAGGTTTG
>NW_025755866.1:0-7237 GCF_021184085.1 Oncorhynchus gorbuscha
CGTAAAGTGATTGTGTCTCTCTCTCTCTCTCTCTCTCTCGTAAAGTGATTGTCTCTCTCTCTCTCCGTAAAGTGATTGTCTCTCTCTCTCTCTCCGTAAAGTGATTGTGTCTCTCTCTCTCTCTCTCTCTCCGTAAAGTGACTGTTTCTCTCTCTCTCTACATAAAGTGATTGTGTCTCTCTCTCTCTCTCTGTAAAGTGATTGTGTCTCTCTCTCTCTCTCTCTCCGTAAAGTGATTGTCTCTCTCTCTCTCCGTAAAGTGATTGCTCTCTCTCTCTCTCTCTCTCTCCTCTCTCTTCTCTCTCTCTCTCTCTGTAAAGTGATTGTCTCTCTCTCTCCGTGAGGTGATTGTGGCTCTCTATCTCTCTCCGTAAAGTGATTGTGTCTCTCTCTCTCTCTCCGTAAAGTATTTGTTTCTCTCTCTCTCTCTCTCCGTGAGGTGATTGTGTCTCTCTCTCTCTCCGTAAAGTGATTGTGTCTCTCTCTCTCTCCGTAAAGTGATTGTGTCTCTCTCTCTCTCTCCGTAAAGTGATTGTGTCTCTCTCTCTCTCTCTCTCCGTAAAGTGATTGTGTCTCTCTCTCTCTCTCTCGTAAAGTGATTGTGTCTCTCTCTCTCTCTCCGTAAAGTGATTGTGTCTCTCTCTCTCTCTCCGTAAAGTGATTGTGTCTCTCTCTCTCTCCGTAAAGTGATTGTCTCTCTCTCTCTCTCTCTCTCTCTCTCTCTCTCTCTCTCCGTAAAGTGATTGTGTCTCTCTCTCTCTCTCTCTCTCTCCGTAAAGTGATTGTGTCTCTCTCTCTCTCTCTCTCTCCGTAAAGTGATTGTCTCTCTCTCTCTCTGTCTCTGTCTCTCTCTCTCTCTCTCTCTCTCTCTCTCTCTCTCTCTCTCTCTCTCTCTCTCTCTCTCTCTCTCTCTCTCTCTCTCGTAAAGTGATTGTGTCTCTCTCTCTCTCTCTCTCCGTAAAGTGATTGTGTCTCTCTCTCTCTCTCTCCCCGTAAAGTGATTGTGTCTCTCTCTCTCTCTCTCTCTCTCTCCGTAAAGTGATTGTGTCTCTCTCTCTCCGTAAAGTGATTGTGTCTCTCTCTCTCTCTCTCTCCGTAAAGTGATTGTCTCTCTCTCTCTCCGTAAAGTGATTGTCTCTCTCTCTCTCTCCGTAAAGTGATTGTGTCTCTCTCTCTCTCTCCGTAAAGTGATTGTTTTCTCTACAGCAAAGTGATTGTGTCTCTCTCTCTCTCTCTCTGTAAAGTGATTGTGTCTCTCTCTCTCTCTCCGTAAAGTGATTGTCTTCTCTCCGTATAGTGATTGTCTCTCTCTCTCTGATTGTCTCTCTCTCTCTCTCTCTCTCTCTCTCTCTCTCTGTAAAGTGATTGTCTCTCTCTCCGTGAGGTGATTGTGGCTCTCATCTCTCCGCAAAGTGATTGTGTCTCTCTCTCCGTAAAGTATTTGTTTCTCTCTCTCTCTCTCTCCGTGGGGTGATTGTGTCTCTCTCTCTTCTCCGTAAAGTGATTGTGTCTCTCTCTCCGTAAAGTGATTGTGTCTCTCTCTCCGTAAAGTGATTGTGTCTCTTCTCTCTCTCTCCGTAAAGTGATTGTGTCCGTAAAGTGATTGTGTCTCTCTCTCTCTCTCCGTAAAGTGATTGTGTCTTCTCTCTCTCTCCGTAAAAGGGATTGTGTCTCTCTCTCTCCGTAAAGTGATTGTCTCTCTCTCTCTCTCTCTCTCTCTCTCTCTCTCTCTCTCCGTAAAGTGATTGTGTCTCTCTCTCCAGAAGTGATTGTGTCTCTCTCTCTCTCTCCGTAAAGTGATTGTGAAGAGGTGGGATAACTGATGATTTGTAATATTTACCAAAGAGCTGCAGAGAGTTTGACAATGGGTAATAAGCTAGTCCTAAATATTTCAAAACCTCAAAGCATTTTGAGCTCATTGTATTTGGGACAAATCATTCACGAAAACCCGTAATAAAGCGCTGCTCTGTTCCGTTGACTTTGCTATGAACAAGTAAACATTTCCTACAGGTTTTATCATTGGCCTACTGCCCAGTAATATGGCTTTCAAGTGCCACAAAGAGTCACTTCCAGTTGGCCCAGAACAGAGAATGTACCCTAGGCTCACATCTCTAAAATATACACAGAGAGCTAACATGTGAATCATATATGAAGTCAAATCTGTCCTGGCTCAAAATAGAGGAAAGCCCGACTGCACTCAATACTTTGTATTGACATGTTGAAATAACCCAAGCCATCGTTCAAAACAACTAACACACAGCTCAGACACCCCATATCCGTACCCCCAACAAGACATACCCTTTACTAACGTCTCTTCACAGTCCCCAAGTCCAGAAACATGGGACATATTGTACTGCATAGAGCCAAGGACCATGGAACTCTTTCCACAGTAACAGAGGCACCACATGGTCTCTTCACATGTCCGGTCCTATCTCCAAGTCCAGAACAGACCGGGTGGAACTCTATTCCACAGTACTATAGAGTCATGACTACATGGAACTCTATTACACAGTACTGCATAGAGCCATGACTACATGGAACTCTATTCCACAGTACTACATAGAGCCATGACTACACGGAACTCTATTCCACAGTACTACATAGAGCCATGACTAGATGGAACTCTATTCCACAGTACTACATAGAGCCATGACTACATGGAACTCTATTCCACAGCACTACATAGAGCCATAGAGCCACAGTACTACATAGAGCCATGACTACATGGAACTCTATTCCACAGTACTACATAGAGACATGACAACACGGAACTCTATTCCACAGTAGCCATGACAACACGGAACTCTATTTTTATTGAATCTTTATTTAAACTAGGTAAGTCAGTTAAGAACAAAAAAATCTTATTTACAATGACAACTTCCACTCACAAACTCAGACGATGCTGGCCAACTGTGCGCCGCCTTGGGACTCCCAATCACTGCCAGTTGTGATACAGCCTGGATTCGGGAACCAGGGTGTCTGTAGTGGCGCCTCAAGCACTGAGACGAGGAGCCGTCTATTCCACATCAAGTGCAAGCAGTGCACCTGATTTAGAAAACAGATACAACTACACGTCATGGTCACAATGCGATTGGATTACACACACACACACACGCTACACACACGTATGTATGGTGATATTAGTATATGTTGTACTTCAGATGTAGTGGTGTAATAATGTTACATGATCTAATGTTATTTTTTATTTTTTATTTTTTTGCTCTTAATTTGTTGGGACCAGGAAGAGTTGCTTCTGCCTTGGCAGGAACGGCTAGTTTAGCGCAGAAAACGTGGTAATTAATTATAATTGCCTATAACTGAGCGCCTGGCTTGTCCGGGAGACAGAGAGAAGAGACAAGAACACGTGATCAAGAGGGGAAGAGATCAGTTGCTTCACTAGGTATCTCTACCTGAAAATACATGATCTAGGTGATTTGATAGTTGGCATTCAGCAGTCATAAAAGTATACCTTATTTACTGTGAAGAACTACTAAAATAGTGATTTTTGTCAGACAGCAGCTCTATAGAGATGAGATGATGACTTTGAATGAAATAGTAAAGTTATCAAATAAAACACGTGTAATCTACACAACAACTTAATAATCCAACCGAAACCAAACCAACCACAAAAAAACACAAATTGAGGGCCTCCCGGGTGGCGCAGTGGTCTAAGGCACTGTATATCCTCGTCTCATCGCGCACCAGCGACTCCTGTGGCGGGCCTGGCGCAGTGTGCGCTAACCAAGGTTGCCAGGTGTATGGACGGTGTTTCCTCCGACACATTGGTGCGGCTGGCTTCCGGGTTGGATGCGCTGTGTTTAAGAAGCAGTGCGGCTTGGTTGGGTTAGGTTGTGTTTCGGAGGAGACATGGCTTTCGACCTTCGTCTCTCCCGAGCCCGTACGGGAGTTGTAGCGATGAGACAAGACAGTAGCTACTAAAACAATTGGATACCACGAAAAGTGGGTGAAATTTAAAAACATGAATCGCTTAGCATCGACTCACTAACTAGTGGCATCGACCACTAACTAGTGGCATTGACCACTAACTAGTGGCATCGACCACTAACGAGTGGCATCGACCACTAACTAGTGGCATCGACCACTAACTAGTGGCATCGACCACTAACGAGTGGCATCGACCACTAACGAGTGGCATCGACCACTAACGAGTGGCATCGACCACTAACGCAGTGGCATCGACCACTAACGAGTGGCATCGACCACTAACGAGTGGCATCGACCACCAACGAGTGGCATCGACCACCAACGAGTGGCATCGACCACTAACGAGTGGCATCGACCACTAACGAGTGGCATCGACCACTAACGAGTGGCATCGACCACTAACGAGTGGCATCGACCACCAACGAGTGGCATCGACCACCAACGAGTGGCATCGACCACTAACTAGTGGCATCGACCACTAACTAATGGTTTGGGTTCAGATACTTTATCAACCATTTGAGACACATTTGCATTAATGGGGGAATAAGTGTTGTTCTACCCCCCCACCACCACCACGCTCCCTTATCTAAACCCCTTCATCTCCCACTGACTGTGAAGGGAGGGGTGGAGGGGTTCCATGGTGGTGCCAGCCAATCAACAGAGGCCTTTATTTACACCCCTTCATCTCCCACTGACTGTGAAGGGAGGGGTGGAGGGGTTCCATGGTGGTGCCAGCCAATCAACAGAGACCTTTATTTACACCCCTTCATCTCCCACTGACTGTGAAGGGAGGGGTGGAGGGGTTCCATGGTGGTGCCAGCCAATCAACAGAGACCTTTATTTACACCCCTTCATCTCCCACTGACTGTGAAGGGAGGGGTTCCATGGTGGTGCCAGCCAATCAACAGAGACCTTTATTTACACCCCTTCATCTCCCACTGACTGTGAAGGGAGGGGTTCCATGGTGGTGCCAGCCAATCAACAGAGACCTTTATTTACACCCTTCATCTCCCACTGACTGTGAAGGGAGGGGTTCCATGGTGGTGCCAGCCAATCAACAGAGACCTTTATTTACACCCTTCATCTCCCACTGACTGTGAAGGGAGGGGTTCCATGGTGGTGCCAGCCAATCAACAGAGACCTTTATTTACACCCCTTCATCTCCCACTGACTGTGAAGGGAGGGGTTCCATGGTGGTGCCAGCCAATCAACAGAGGCCTTTATTTACACCCCTTCATCTCCCACTGACTGTGAAGGGAGGGGTTCCATGGTGGTGCCAGCCAATCAACAGAGGCCTTTATTTACACCCCTTCATCTCCCACTGACTGTGAAGGGAGGGGTTCCATGGTGGTGCCAGCCAATCAACAGAGACCTTTATTTACACCCCTTCATCTCCCACTGACTGTGAAGGGAGGGGTGGAGGGGTTCCATGGTGGTGCCAGCCAATCAACAGAGACCTTTATTTACACCCCTTCATCTCCCACTGACTGTGAAGGGAGGGGTGGAGGGGTTCCATGGTGGTGCCAGCCAATCAACAGAGGCCTTTATTTACACCCCTTCATCTCCCACTGACTGTGAAGGGAGGGGTGGAGGGGTTCCATGGTGGTGCCAGCCAATCAACAGAGACCTTTATTTACACCCCTTCATCTCCCACTGACTGTGAAGGGAGGGGTGGAGGGGTTCCATGGTGGTGCCAGCCAATCAACAGAGACCTTTATTTACACCCCTTCATCTCCCACTGACTGTGAAGGGAGGGGTTCCATGGTGGTGCCAGCCAATCAACAGAGACCTTTATTTACACCCCTTCATCTCCCACTGACTGTGAAGGGAGGGGTTCCATGGTGGTGCCAGCCAATCAACAGAGACCTTTATTTACACCCTTCATCTCCCACTGACTGTGAAGGGAGGGGTTCCATGGTGGTGCCAGCCAATCAACAGAGACCTTTATTTACACCCTTCATCTCCCACTGACTGTGAAGGGAGGGGTTCCATGGTGGTGCCAGCCAATCAACAGAGACCTTTATTTACACCCCTTCATCTCCCACTGACTGTGAAGGGAGGGGTTCCATGGTGGTGCCAGCCAATCAACAGAGGCCTTTATTTACACCCCTTCATCTCCCACTGACTGTGAAGGGAGGGGTTCCATGGTGGTGCCAGCCAATCAACAGAGGCCTTTATTTACACCCCTTCATCTCCCACTGACTGTGAAGGGAGGGGTTCCATGGTGGTGCCAGCCAATCAACAGAGACCTTTATTTACACCCTTCATCTCCCACTGACTGTGAAGGGAGGGGTTCCATGGTGGTGCCAGCCAATCAACAGAGACCTTTATTTACACCCCTTCATCTCCCACTGACTGTGAAGGGAGGGGTTCCATGGTGGTGCCAGCCAATCAACAGAGACCTTTATTTACACCCTTCATCTCCCACTGACTGTGAAGGGAGGGGTTCCATGGTGGTGCCAGCCAATCAACAGAGACCTTTATTTACACCCCTTCATCTCCCACTGACTGTGAAGGGAGGGGTTCCATGGTGGTGCCAGCCAATCAACAGAGGCCTTTATTTACACCCCTTCATCTCCCACTGACTGTGAAGGGAGGGGTTCCATGGTGGTGCCAGCCAATCAACAGAGACCTTTATTTACACCCCTTCATCTCCCACTGACTGTGAAGGGAGGGGTTCCATGGTGGTGCCAGCCAATCAACAGAGGCCTTTATTTACACCCCTTCATCTCCCACTGACTGTGAAGGGAGGGGTTCCATGGTGGTGCCAGCCAATCAACAGAGACCTTTATTTACACCCTTCATCTCCCACTGACTGTGAAGGGAGGGGTTCCATGGTGGTGCCAGCCAATCAACAGAGACCTTTATTTACACCCCTTCATCTCCCACTGACTGTGAAGGGAGGGGTTCCATGGTGGTGCCAGCCAATCAACAGAGGCCTTTATTTACACCCCTTCATCTCCCACTGACTGTGAAGGGAGGGGTTCCATGGTGGTGCCAGCCAATCAACAGAGACCTTTATTTACACCCCTTCATCTCCCACTGACTGTGAAGGGAGGGGTTCCATGGTGGTGCCAGCCAATCAACAGAGGCCTTTATTTACACCCCTTCATCTCCCACTGACTGTGAAGGGAGGGGTTCCATGGTGGTGCCAGCCAATCAACAGAGACCTTTATTTACACCCCTTCATCTCCCACTGACTGTGAAGGGAGGGGTTCCATGGTGGTGCCAGCCAATCAACAGAGGCCTTTATTTACACCCCTTCATCTCCCACTGACTGTGAAGGGAGGGG
>NW_025755868.1:0-7234 GCF_021184085.1 Oncorhynchus gorbuscha
AGGACCTTGTACGTTGCATTGATCTGATCTGTAATAGACTGTGGCAGTACAGAGTCTGGTTCAGCAGCCTGGAATTCATTGGACAGGCTAGAGGTCATATAGGATGAATGGATTAGGAGCCAACAACAGGCAATAAATTATTGGGTCAACCTACAGGGACACGGGGTTTCTCATCCTTCGTAAACGGATTTTACAGGCATGCTGGGAACATGAGCGAGGACAGAACACTTTGGGTGGCTGGGTAATACCCAGACGAGGGAGACAGGACTGTATGGAAAGGAGTTTAGTCCAACGGTAGGTATTCCTGTAAATCCACCATGGCTCCTCCCACCTCCAGTCGTTGATCCATCTGGAGAGACTAGGGACAGATAGGGAGGGTGTAGATCCATCTGGAGAGACTAGGGACAGATAGGGAGGGTGTTGATCCATCTGGAGAGACTAGGGACAGATAGGGCGGGTGTTGATCCATCTGGAGAGACTAGGGTCAGATAGGGAGGGTATTGATCCATCTGGGGAGACTAGGGACAGATAGGGAGGGTTAGATTACTTGTTGGTTATCACTGCATTGTCGGAACTAGAAGCACAAGCATTTCGCTACACTCGCATTAACATCTGCTAACCATGTGTATGTGACAAATAACATTGGATTTGATTTGAAGGTGTTGATCCATTTGGAGAGACTACAGGAAGATAGGGAGGGTGTTGATCCATCTGATTGGAGAGACTACAGGAAGATAGGGAGGGTGTTGATCCATTTGGAGAGACTACAGGAAGATAGGGAGGGTGTTGATCCATCTGATTGGAGAGACTACAGGAAGATAGGGAGGGTGTTGATCCATCTGGAGAGACTACAGGAAGATAGGGAGGGTGTTGATTCATCTGATTGGAGAGACTACAGGAAGATAGGGAGGGTGTTGATCCATCTGATTGGAGAGACTACAGGAAGATAGGGTGGGTGTTGATCCATCTGGAGAGACTACAGGAAGATAGGATGGGTGTTGATCCATCTGGAGAGACTACAGGAAGATAGGGAGGGTGTTGATCCATCTGGAGAGACTACAGGAAGATAGGGTGGGTGTTGATCCATGTGGGGGCGGAGGGGAACCAGGCAGCTGATGTACTGGCTAAACAAGCACTTAGTAGTGAGCAGAGGCTAAAAGTCTGATATGGACATGATGCTAGCTTGTGACGGTGCAGAGATGGCAGGAGCAGTGGAATAGAGATACAAAGAGCAGGCATATATTTCAAGTACAGAGGAAAGTCAGGGAGGATGGCAGGAAGGGACAGAAGAGGGGAGGCTATTTGTTTTACAAGATTAAGGGTGGGACACAGTCGGTTGAATACATCTTTAAATGTGCTAGGAAAGTGTGATTATTGCCTGGAAACAGAGATGGTGGCGCATGTATTGATACAGTGTGGTCAGTATGAGAAGGAAAGAGAGAGAGACTGAGATCCAGCATGAAGGGGGACCAGGAAATCAGTTAAAAGAGTATAACGGGAACGTCGCCATTAGAAACACTCGCCCACACTCCAGTACACTAGGTGGCGGTAATGCGACATCATGTTGGATGCCAGCTGCCAACAAACCCTACAGGAAGAAGAATTTACACGAACAAGTACATTCTCTCTCTTTTCCTAGATGTGAGATAATTAACTTGTTTTCTGTAATATCGTATAGCTTTTGAAATCGTGACAGTACATACTTTCGAGGATAATAGGCAGGTTTTCTCGACTCATTACCATTGACTTTGATGAAAAGGATTGCGTTACTGATCTTAGCAAAGGTGTGACGCACCATGACAACGCGAACGCCATTGATCAGTCTGCTGAATGGGGCGTTACAATTTCCTCCATTTATTGTCCAATGAGATTCCTATCTCCTCCATTCTATAATATCTCTGCAACAGCTGTCGTTATAAGTAAGAAATGACACGTCCATAGGGAGACCTATTGCTCTGTTACAGAAAGTAAGAACCACAAGATGCAGGCTGGCCAGAAGCCTCTAATTATAGCTCACTCGCTAAACAGACATGTTGTGCCAATAGAAAAGAGGCTGGGATAGCTTGCACCAGCTTTATAGCGGTTATGCTATGTGGAACCACTAGTTTTAATTCTTCATCTGTAAAGCCTTGTCGTAGCTTTCAAATTCTGTGAATATAATTTAGCTAGCTCCTAATTTTAACACATTTGATCCATATTTAGCACAATGGAAAGCATGCTTCCAGACCGGAACCCAGTAAAACGTGAAAGCACGTGTAAGAACGACAACGCCACCCGGTTGGTCCACCAGACCTCGTGTTATTCTCGGATGCTTGTTTGCAGCTACAAAACCTTTGGCAGAGGCTCGTCGCTGAATTAGTGCCAAAACTCCGAGCGCAAAATGTAGTTTTGAATCACAAAAGATTCACCAGTTGCAAGTTTAGTAAAAGAGTTGTATTCATTTTCAAATGTAGTTGCATGCTTGCAATTCCCGTTGAATTTATTCACATATCAATTGACATGTTTACAAGTGTTTTATTTATTCACACACACGTTATGCACTTGCAAGTGTTGCATTTATCCTCAAACATCGTTTGTATCTACAAAATCATTATACAGGTGCAACTCGTACTGTATTTGACACGATGAACTGTGCTAAAGCCAAGACATTGGCTCAGGAAGCTAACACGTTTTCAGTTCTCAGGCAAGATTTACTAATCTCCCGGTACAAACCATTCATAGCCATTAGCACAGTAATTCCCTATCCGAGCACCACTGAGTTTTTTTAAACTCAGTAATTTACCACCCCTATTCTTATTTATAGTTGGATATATTTTACATGTTTGTTTGCTTGTAGAATGTATTGAATGCATAAATCAAGAAGTTTGATCAGACTTGTGACGAATCTGTAAAACCATTCTCACTTTGTGTTTCAGTGTGTTCCATTTGACTGCTACTGTGGTTCAAACTACCATCCCACCTTTCAGGTGATCCTGGACAAAGGCTTTGGAGCTGAGGCTTCTGAAAATAGGGGCTGATGGAGACGAGGTGTGGAAACCAGGCGTACACATCTGAGCAATGGTGGTTGTCTTTTCCCCCCTACCTGGTGGTTGGGGATTCCCCCCTACCTGGTGGTTGGGGATTCCCCCCTACCTGGTGGTTGTCTTTCCCCCCCCTACCTGGTGGTTAGGGATTCCCCCCTACCTAGTGGTTAGGGATTCCCCCCTACCTGGTGGTTAGGGATTCCCCCACCTGGTGGTTAGGGATCCCCCTTTCCCCACCTGGTGTCACAGTTCTGAATCTGTTTTTAGAGAGGAAGGATAAACTCCAGTAGGGGTTAGACTTCAAGGCCTGTATTTGAGAAGGGGTTCAGTAAACCCCCCAGCTACCCACCACTCACTTTACTGTGTGGATTAGCTGTGGGCTCATCTCTGTGTGGATTAGCTGTGGGCTCATCTCTGTGTGGATTAGCTGTGGGCTCATCTCTGTGTGGATTAGCTGTGGGCTCATCTCTGTGTGGATTAGCTGTGGGCTCATCTCTGTGTGGATTAGCTGTGGGCTCATCTCTGTCTGGATTAGCTGTGGGCTCATCTCTGTCTGGATTAGCTGTGGGCTCATCTCTGTCTGGATTAGCTGTGGGCTCATCTCTGTGGATTAGCTGTGGGCTCATCTCTGTGTGGATTAGCTGCACCTCTACTTAATTTCTGTTGTCCCTGACTCCTGTGGTGCCATATGGTTGGTGAGCGTCAGGCTAAGAACAGTAAGAGGGATTCTACAGAGAAGCAACTGTGTTGTGTACGTAAGGACTTTGTGGATCATGTGTCTGTATTCTGTAGTTGGAACTCAACCTGTAGATTATTTTGGTATGAAGCAGATTTCTTTAAAATTCAAAAATAACCCCCATAGACAATGTCTGTCTTGCATACTACTTACTGAAACAACATACTGTGCTAATCGTACTGTTTAGTAATGTATGCAGTAAACAAATAAAAGCATACTAGGCTCCTACTGAGAATGCATCATCTAATGTACAAATCCTTTGATTCCTGCCATTGGTTCATGTGGGTACTTGATTCCTGCTATTGGTTCATGTGGGTACTTGATTCCTGCTATTGGTTCGTGTGGGTACTTGATTCCTGCTATTGGTTCGTGTGGGTACTTGATTCCTGCCATTGGTTCATGTGGGTACTTGATTCCTGCTATTGGTTCATGTGGGTACTTGTGATTCCTGCCATTGGTTCATGTGGGTACTTGTGATTCCTGCCATTGGTTCGTGTGGGTACTTGATTCCTGCCATTGGTTCGTGTGGGTACTTGATTCCTGCTATTGGTTCGTGTGGGTACTTGTGATTCCTGCCATTGGTTCGTGTGGGTATTTGATTCCTGCCATTGGTTCGTGTGGGTACTTGATTCCTGCTATTGGTTCGTGTGGGTACTTGATTCCTGCTATTGGTTCGTGTGGGTACTTGATTCCTGCCATTGGTTCATGTGGATACAGCGTACATTTGGGTACAACCAACAGTTATGGGACCTATCCTATCAGCTATACTACCTTCCTTCAATTCCAAAGTAAAGCTGAAAGACGTCTCCACATCCTCTCTCGTTGAGGTACTGATAGAGCTGGCCCAGGTTCATATGGTTTCCTCTGTTCCCGTGTGGATCAAACACAGCCTCCTCGAACCCTGTGAACCTACGGAGGGAATCCGTGTGGTCTGCCACGCTGGCCTCAGCCCTCCGACTGTCCACGGCAACATCCTCTCTGTGACGAATAATGATTTTCTTCCAGGTTAGAACCTTCACCCTAGAAACAGACAGAGGAGAGTGTTCTAGAAGCTTTAGAATACGCCAGCATACATGGTGACATGCTATATTACAGTCTGATGCTAATGCTATTCCTATTGAGAATAGTACATTTGTATAAAAAAAAATAAACTATAAAATAAAGGTTGAATGGATGGAGAGTCGTCCCCCCTCCAAAAAATAAAATAAATGTTGAATGGATGGAGAGTCCCCCCTCCCCCTCCAAAAAAAACTATATAAATGCTGAACGGATGGAGAGTCCCCCTCCCCTCCAAAAAAACTATATAAATGTTGTGGTCCTTCTGTAGCTCAGTTGGTAGAGCATGGCGCTTGTAACGCCAGGGTAGTGGGTTCGATCCCGGGACCACCCCATACGTAGAATGTATGCACACATGACTAAGTCGCTTTGGATAAAAGCGTCTGCTAAATGGCATATATATATATGTTGAATGGATGGAGAGTCCCCCTCCCCCTCCAAAAAAACTATATAAATGTTGAATGGATGGAGTCCCCCCTCCTCAAAAAAACTATATAAATGTTGAATGGATGGAGAGTCCCCCCTCCAAAAAAAACTATATAAATGTTGAATGGATGGAGAGTCCCCCCTCCCCCCTCCAAAAAAACAACACATTACACATGTATAACCCTACCTGGCCCAGAAGTCTTCGCAGGCCGACTGAGGGCCTTCCACACAGATGATCCCAGGCTTGCCAGGCATACTGAACCCTGACAGATCCAGCTCCTTGGACCACTCCAGAATGTTCTTCCTCTTCCTCTTATTATAGATGTGGTGGCTGTAGATCCACAGGCGACTGAACTGCTCTATAATAATAATTATAATACATTACAATAATATATACGGTTGGGTTCTGAAAATATGAAATATACTTATTTTATGTCACTGGGCGGCAGGGTAGCCTAGTGGTTAGAGCGTTGGACTAGTAACCGGAAGGTTGCAAGTTCAAATCCCCGAGCTGACAAGGTACAAATCTGTCGTTCTGCCCCTGAACAGGCAGTTAACCCACTGTTCCCAGGCCGTCATTGTAAATAAGAATTTGTTCTTTACTGACTTGCCTGGTTAAATAAAGGTAAAATATTAAAAACTGGGGGGGAGAGGGGACGTGTACATTATGTTATTGTTAGCCACCATTATGGGAGGAAAAGGGACACCGTCTGGTACGAGTCAACATGACAGCGGTGAGTTGGGGAGGAGTGAGCACTTTGGGGTAGAGGTCAGGTCTGATGAAGTGAGGAAGAACAGATATCACTATGGTAACAGACACGCTGATCAGATGTGGAGGAGGAGACTCCGCCTAGGAGGGGTTAAATATCAGTGCTTGTACAGATGTGTAGGAGACTCAGCCTAGGAGGAGGGGTTAAATATCAGTGCTTGTACAGATGTGTAGGAGGAGACTCAGCCTAGGAGGAGGGGTTAAATATCAGTGCTTGTACAGATGTGTAGGAGGAGACTCAGCCTAGGAGGAGGGGTTAAATATCAGTGCTTGTACAGATGTGTAGGAGGAGACTCAGCCTAGGAGGAGGGGTTAAATATCAGTGCTTGTACAGATGTGTAGGAGGAGACTCAGCCTAGGAGGAGGGGTTAAATATCAGTGCTTGTACAGATGTGGAGGAGGAGACTCAGCCTAGGAGGAGGGGTTAAATATCAGTGCTTGTACAGATGTGGAGGAGGAGACTCAGCCTAGGAGGAGGTTAAATATCAGTGATTGTACAGATGTGGAGGAGGAGACTCCGCCTAGGAGGAGGGGTTAAATATCAGTGCTTGTACAGATGTGTAGGAGGAGACTCAGCCTAGGAGGAGGGGTTAAATATCAGTGCTTGTACAGATGTGGAGGAGGAGACTCAGCCTAGGAGGGGTTAAATATCAGTGCTTGTACAGATGTGGAGTAGGAGACTCCGCCTAGGAGGAGGGGTTAAATATCAGTGCTTGTACAGATGTGGAGGAGGAGACTCAGCCTAGGAGGGGTTAAATATCAGGGATTGTACAGATGTGGAGGAGGAGACTCCGCCTAGGAGGAGGGGTTAAATATCAGTGCTTGTACAGATGTGGAGGAGGGGTTAAATATCAGTGCTTGTACAGATGTGGAGGAGGAGACTCCGCCTAGGAGGAGGGGTTAAATATCAGTGCTTGTACAGATGTGTAGGAGGAGACTCAGCCTAGGAGGAGGGGTTAAATATCAGTGCTTGTACAGATGTGGAGGAGGAGACTCCACCTAGGAGGAGGGGTTAAATATCAGTGCTTGTACAGATGTGGAGGAGGAGACTCCGCCTAGGAGGAGGGGTTAAATATCAGTGATTGTACAGATGTGGAGGAGACTCCGCCTAGGAGGGGTTAAATATCAGTGCTTGTACAGATGTGGAGGAGGAGACTCCGCCTAGGAGGGGTTAAATATCAGTGCTTGTACAGATGTGTAGGAGGAGACTCAGCCTAGGAGGAA
>NW_025755869.1:5000-7233 GCF_021184085.1 Oncorhynchus gorbuscha
CTACTTTTTACCAGGGCCCATAGGACACTACTTTTTACCAGGGCCCATAGTACACTACTTTTTACCAGGGCCCATAGTACACTACTTTTTACCAGGGCCCATAGTACACTACTTTTTACCAGGACCCATAGTACACTACTTTTTACCAGGACCCATAGTACACTACTTTTTACCAGGACCCATAGGACACTACTTTTTACCAGGACCCATAGGACACTACTTTTGACCAGGACCCATAGGACACTACTTTTGACCAGGACCCATAGGACACTACTTTTGACCAGGACCCATAGGACACTACTTTTTACCAGGACCCATAGGACACTACTTTTGACCAGGACCCATAGGACACTACTTTTGACCAGGACCCATAGTACACTACTTTTTACCAGGGCCCATAGTACACTACTTTTTACCAGGACCCATAGGACACTACTTTTTACCAGGACCCATAGGACACTACTTTTTACCAGGACCCATAGGACACTACTTTTGACCAGGACCCATAGTACACTACTTTTGACCAGGACCCATAGTACACTACTTTTTACCAGGGCCCATAGTACACTACTTTTTACCACGACCCATAGGACACTACTTTTACCAGGGCCCATAGGACACTACTTTTTACCAGGACCCATAGGACACTACTTTTGACCAGGGCCCATAGTACACTACTTTTTACCAGGACCCATAGGACACTACTTTTGACCAGGGCCCATAGGGACACTACTTTTTACCAGGACCCATAGGACACTACTTTTTACCAGGGCCCATAGTACACTACTTTTTACCAGGGCCCATAGTACACTACTTTTTACCAGGGCCCATAGGACACTACTTTTTACCAGGGCCCATAGTACACTACTTTTTACCAGGGCCCATAGTACACTACTTTTTACCAGGACCCATAGGACACTACTTTTTACCAGGACCCATAGTACACTACTTTTTACCAGGACCCAGGACACTACTTTTGACCAGGACCCATAGGACACTACTTTTACCAGGACCCATAGTACACTACTTTTACCAGGACCCATAGTACACTACTTTTACCAGGGCCCATAGTACACTACTTTTTACCAGGACCCATAGGACACTACTTTTTACCAGGACCCATAGTACACTACTTTTACCAGGACCCATAGACACTTTTTTACCAGGACCCATAGGACACTACTTTTTACCAGGACCCATAGGACACTACTTTTGACCAGGACCCATAGGACACTACTTTTGACCAGGACCCATAGTACACTACTTTTTACCAGGGCCCATAGTACACTACTTTTTACCAGGACCCATAGGACACTACTTTTACCAGGGCCCATAGGACACTACTTTTTACCAGGACCCATAGGACACTACTTTTGACCAGGGCCCATAGTACACTACTTTTTACCAGGACCCATAGGACACTACTTTTTACCAGGACCCATAGGACACTACTTTTGACCAGGGCCCATAGTACACTACTTTTTACCAGGACCCATAGGACACTACTTTTGACCAGGGCCCATAGTACACTACTTTTGACCAGGGCCCATAGGACACTACTTTTTACCAGGACCCATAGTACACTACTTTTTACCAGGGCCCATAGGACACTACTTTTGACCAGGACCCATAGTACACTACTTTTGACCAGGGCCCATAGGACACTACTTTTGACCAGGACCCATAGTACACTACTTTTGACCAGGACCCATAGGACACTACTTTTGACCAGGACCCATAGTACACTACTTTTTACCAGGACCCATAGGACACTACTTTTGACCAGGACCCATAGGACACTACTTTTTACCAGGGCCCATAGGACACTACTTTTTACCAGGACCCATAGGACACTACTTTTGACCAGGACCCAGGCCCATAGTACACTACTTTTTACCAGGACCCATAGGACACTACTTTTGACCAGGGCCCATAGGACACTACTTTTTACCAGGGCCCATAGGACACTACTTTTTACCAGGACCCATAGGACACTACTTTTGACCAGGACCCATAGGACACTACTTTTGACCAGGGCCCATAGTACACTACTTTTTACCAGGACCCATAGGACACTACTTTTGACCAGGGCCCATAGGACACTACTTTACCAGGACCCATAGGACACTACTTTTACCAGGACCCATAGGACACTACTTTTTACCAGGGCCCATAGGACACTACTTTTTACCAGGACCCATAGGACACTACTTTTGACCAGGGCCCATAGTAC
>NW_025755870.1:0-2500 GCF_021184085.1 Oncorhynchus gorbuscha
GTAGATATACTGATACTGTTCACTGTGCAGTATACTGATACTGTTCACTGTGTAGATATACTGATACTGTTCACTGTGTAGATATACTGATACTGTTCACTGTGTAGATATACTGACACTGTTCACTGTGTAGATATACTGGTACTGTTCACTGTGTAGATATACTGATACTGTTCGTAGATATACTGATACTGTTCACTGTGTAGATATACTGACACTGTTCACTGTGTAGATATACTGATACTGTTCACTGTGTAGATATACTGATACTGTGTGATATACTGATACTGTTTACTGTGTAGATATACTGACACTGTTCACTGTGTAGATATACTGATACTGTTCACTGTGTAGATATACTGATACTGTTCACTGTGTAGATATACTGATACTGTTCACTGTGTAGATATACTGATACTGTGTAGATATACTGATACTGTTCACTGTGTAGATATACTGATACTGTTCACTGTGTAGATATACTGATACTGTTCACTGTGTAGATATACTGATACTGTTCACTGTGTAGATATACTGATACTGTTCACTGTGTAGATATACTGACACTGTGTCACTGTATATACTGATACTGTTCACTGTGTAGATATACTGATACTGTTCACTGTGTAGATATACTGATACTGTTCACTGTGTAGATATACTGATACTGTGTAGATATACTGATACTGTTCACTGTGTAGATATACTGATACTGTGTAGATATACTGATACTGTTCACTGTGTAGATATACTGACACTGTTCACTGTGTAGATATACTGATACTGTTCACTGTGTAGATATACTGATCACTGTGTAGATATACTGATACTGTTCACTGTGTAGATATACTGACACTGTTCACTGTGTAGATATACTGATACTGTTCACTGTGTAGATATACTGATACTGTTCACTGTGTAGATATACTGATACTGTTCACTGTGTAGATATACTGATACTGTTCACTGTGTAGATATACTGATACTGTGTAGATATACTGATACTGTTCACTGTGTAGATATACTGATACTGTTCACTGTGTAGATATACTGATACTGTTCACTGTGTAGATATACTGATACTGTTCACTGTGTAGATATACTGATACTGTTCACTGTGTAGATATACTGACACTGTTCACTGTGTAGATATACTGATACTGTTCACTGTGTAGATATACTGTTCACTGTGTAGATATACTGATACTGTTCACTGTGTAGATATACTGATACTGTTCACTGTGTAGATATACTGATACTGTTCACTGTGTAGATATACTGACACTGTTCACTGTGTAGATATACTGATACTGTTCACTGTGTAGATATACTGACACTGTTCACTGTGTAGATATACTGATACTGTTCACTGTGTAGATATACTGACACTGTTCACTGTGTAGATATACTGATACTGTTCACTGTGTAGATATACTGATACTGTTCACTGTGTAGATATACTGATACTGTTCACTGTGTAGATATACTGATACTGTTCACTGTGTAGATATACTGATACTGTTCACTGTGTAGATATACTGATACTGTTCACTGTGTAGATATACTGATACTGTTCACTGTGTAGATATACTGATACTGTTCACTGTGTAGATATACTGTTCACTGTGTAGATATACTGATACTGTTCACTGTGTAGATATACTGACACTGTTCACTGTGTAGATATACTGATACTGTTCACTGTGTAGATATACTGATACTGTTCACTGTGTAGATATACTGATACTGTTCACTGTGTAGATATACTGATACTGTTCACTGTGTAGATATACTGATACTGTTCACTGTGTAGATATACTGTTCACTGTGTAGATATACTGATACTGTTCACTGTGTAGATATACTGATACTGTTCACTGTGTAGATATACTGATACTGTTCACTGTGTAGATATACTGATACTGTTCACTGTGTAGATATACTGATACTGTTCACTGTGTAGATATACTGATACTGTTCACTGTGTAGATATACTGTTCACTGTGTAGATATACTGATACTGTTCACTGTGTAGATATACTGTTCACTGTGTAGATATACTGATACTGTTCACTGTGTAGATATACTGATACTGTTCACTGTGTAGATATACTGATACTGTTCACTGTGTAGATTTACTGTTCACTGTGTAGATATACTGTTCACTGTGTAGATATACTGATACTGTTTACTGTGTAGATATACTGTTCACTGTGTAGATATACTGATACAATTTCAATTAAATTCAATTATAGTATTAAGGGCTTTATTGGCATGTGAATCGTAACATTACCAAAGCAAGTGGAATTGATAATAAACAGAAGTGAAATAAACAATAATAAACAAAAATAAACAATAGACAATAAAAATGAACAGTAAACATTACACTCACAGTTCCAAAAGAATAAAAGGTATTTTAAATGTCATTAAATGTTACAGTGTTATGACGATGTGCAAGTAGTTAATGTACAAAAAGGGAAATAAATCAACATAAATATGG
>NW_025755871.1:0-7230 GCF_021184085.1 Oncorhynchus gorbuscha
TTGTAGACTGTGTGGTGCTGGGTTAGTTGTATACTGTGTGTGGTGCTGGGTTAGTTGTAGACTGTGTGGTGCTGGGTTAGTGGTAGACTGTGTGGTGCTGGGTTAGTTGTAGACTGTGTGTGGTGCTGGGTTGGGGTTAGTTGTAGACTGTGTGGTGCTGGGTTAGTTGTAGACTGTGTGTGGTGCTGGTTAGTTGTAGACTGTGTGTGGTGCTGGGTTAGTGGTAGACTGTGGTGCTGGGTTAGTTGTAGACTGTGTGTGGTGCTGGGTTAGTTGTAGACTGTGTGGTGCTGGGTTAGTGGTAGACTGTGTGGTGCTGGGTTAGTTGTAGACTGTGTGTGGTGCTGGGTTAGTTGTAGACTGTGTGTGGTTCTGGGTTAGTTGTAGACTGTGTGTGGTGCTGGGTTAGTTGTAGACTGTGTGTGGTGCTGGGTTAGTTGTAGACTGTGTGTGGTTCTGGGTTAGTGGTAGACTGTGTGTGGTGCTGGGTTAGTTGTAGACTGTGTGTGGTGCTGGGTTAGTTGTAGACTGTGTGGTGCTGGGTTGGGGTTAGTTGTAGACTGTGTGGTGCTGGGTTAGTTGTAAACAGTGTGGTGCTGGGTTAGTTGTAGACTGTGTGTGGTGCTGGGTTAGTTGTAGACTGTGTGGTGCTGGGTTAGTGGTAGACTGTGTGGTGCTGAGTTAGTTGTAGACTGTGTGTGGTGCTGGGTTAGTTGTAGACTGTGTGTGGTGCTGGGTTAGTTGTAGACTGTGTGTGGTGCTGGGTTAGTTGTAGACTGTGTGTGGTGCTGGGTTAGTTGTAGACTGTGTGTGGTGCTGGGTTAGTTGTAGACTGTGTGTGGTGCTGGGTTAGTTGTAGACTGTGTGGTGCTGGGTTAGTTGTAGACTGTGTGGTGCTGGGTTAGTTGTAGACTGTGTGGTGCTGGGTTAGTTGTAGACTGTGTGTGGTGCTGGGTTAGTTGTAGACTGTGTGGTGCTGGGTTAGTGGTAGACTGTGTGGTGCTGGGTTAGTTGTAGACTGTGTGTGGTGCTGGGTTGGGGTTAGTTGTAGACTGTGGTGCTGGGTTAGGGTTAGTTGTAGACTGTGTGTGGTGCTGGGTTAGTTGTAGACTGTGTGTGGTGCTGGGTTAGTTGTAGACTGTGTGTGGTGCTGGGTTAGTTGTAGACTGTATGTGGTGCTGGGTTAGTTGTAGTTGTAGACTGTGTGGTGCTGGGGGTTAGTTGTAGACTGTGTGGTGCTAGGCTGTGTGGTGCTGGGTTAGTTGTAGACTGTGTGTGGTGCTGGGTTGTAGACTGTGTGTGGTGCTGGGTTAGTTGTAGACTGTGTGTGGTGCTGGGTTAGTTGTAGACTGTGTGTGGTGCTGGGTTAGTAGTTGTAGACTGTGTGGTGCTGGGTTAGGGTTAGTTGTAGACTGTGGTGCTGGGTTAGTTGTAGACTGTGTGTGGTGCTGGGTTAGTTGTAGACTGTGTGTGGTGCTGGGTTAGTTGTAGACTGTGTGGTGGTGGGTTAGTGGTAGACTGTGTGGTGCTGGGTTAGTTGTAGACTGTGTGTGGTGCTGGGTTAGTTGTAGACTGTGTGTGGTGCTGGGTTAGTTGTAGACTGTGTGGTGCTGGGTTAGTTGTAGACTGTGTGGTGCTGGGTTAGGGTTAGTTGTAGAGTGTGTGGTGTTGGGTTAGTTGTAGACTGTGTGGTGCTGGGTTAGTTGTAGACTGTGTGTGGTGCTGGGTTAGTTGTAGACTGTGTGTGGTGCTGGGTTAGTTGTAGACTGTGTGTGGTGCTGGGTTAGTTGTAGACTGTGTGTGGTGCTGGGTTGGGTTAGTTGTAGACTGGGTTAGGGTTAGTTGTAGACTGTGTGTGGTGCTGGGTTAGTTGTAGACTGTGTGTGGTGCTGGGTTAGTTGTAGACTGTGTGTGGTGCTGGGTTAGTTGTAGACTGTGTGTGGTGCTGGGGTTAGTTGTAGACTGTGTGGTGCTGGGTTAGTGTAGACTGTGTGGTGCTGGGGGTTAGTTGTAGACTGTGTGGTGTGTAGACTGTGGTGCTGGGTTAGTTGTAGACTGTGTGTGGTGCTGGGTTAGTAGACTGTGTGTGGTGCTGGGTTAGTTGTAGACTGTGGTGGTGCTGGGTTAGTTGTAGACTGTGTGGTGCTGGGTTAGGGTTAGTTGTGGGTTAGTTGTAGACTGTGTGTGGTGCTGGGTTAGTTGTAGACTGTGTGTGGTGCTGGGTTAGTTGTAGACTGTGTGGTGGTGGGTTAGGGTTAGACTGTGTGGTGCTGGGTTGTGTAGACTGTGTGCTGGGTTAGTTGTAGACTGTGTGTGGTGCTGGGTTAGTTGTAGACTGTGTGGTGCTGGGTTAGTTAGTTGTAGACTGTGTGGTGCTGGTATGGTTAGGTAGTTGTAGACTGTGTGGTGCTGGTTTAGGGTTAGTTGTAGACTGTGTGTGGTGCTGGGTTAGTTGTAGACTGTGTGTGGTGCTGGGTTAGTTGTAGACTGTGTGTGGTGCTGGGTTAGTTGGACTGTGTGGTGCTGGATTAGTTGTAGACTGTGTGGTGCTGGGTTAGTTGTAGACTGTGTGGTGCTGGGTTAGTTGTAGACTGTGTGGTGCTGGGTTAGTTGTAGACTGTGTGGTGCTGGGTTGTAGACTGTGTGGTGCTGGGTTAGTTGTAGACTGTGTGTGGTGGGTTAGTTGTAGACTGTGTGTGGTGCTGGGTTAGTTGTAGACTGTGTGTGGTGCTGGGTTAGTTGTAGACTGTGTGTGGTGCTGGGTTGGGTTAGTTGTAGACTGTGGTGCTGGGTTGGGTTAGTTGTAGACTGTGTGTGGTGCTGGGTTAGTTGTAGACTGTGTGTGGTGCTGGGTTAGTTGTAGACTGTGTGTGGTGCTGGGTTAGTTGTAGACTGTATAGTGCTGTTAGTTGTAGACTGTGTGGTGGTGGGTTAGTGGTAGACTGTGTGGTGCTGGGTTAGTTGTAGACTGTGTGTGGTGCTGGGTTAGTTGTAGACTGTGTGTGGTGCTGGGTTAGTTGTAGACTATGTGGTGCTGGGTTAGTTGTAGTTGTAGACTGTGTGGTGCTGGGTTAGGGTTAGTTGTAGACTGTGTGGTGCTGGGTTAGTTTAGTTGTAGACTGTGTGGTGCTGGGTTAGGGTTAGTTGTAGACTGTATGGTGCTGGGTTAGGGTTAGTTGTAGACTGTATGGTGCTGGGTTAGGGTTAGTTGTAGACTGTGTGGTGCTGGTTTAGGGTTAGTTGTAGACTGTGTGTGGTGCTGGATTAGTTGTAGACTGTGTGTGGTGCTGGGTTAGTTGTAGACTGTGTGTGGTGCTGGGTTAGTTGTAGACTGTGTGTGGTGCTGGGTTAGTGGTAGACTGTGTGGTGCTGGGTTAGTTGTAGACTGTGTGTGGTGCTGGGTTAGTTGTAGACTGTGTGTGGTGCTGGGTTAGTTGTAGACTGTGTGTGGTGCTGGGTTAGTAGTAGACTGTGTGTGGTGCTGGGTTAGTTGTAGACTGTGTGGTGCTGGGTTAGTTGTATACTGTGTGTGGTGCTGGGTTAGTTGTAGACTGTGTGTGGTGCTGGGTTAGTGGTAGACTGTGTGATGCTGGGTTAGTTGTAGACATTAACATTACATTTAAGTCATTTAGCAGACACTCTTATCCAGAGTGACTTACAAATTGGTGCATTCACCTTATGACATCCAGTGGAACAGTCACTTTACAATAGTGCATCTAAATCTTAAAGGGGGGGTGAGAAGGATTACTTATCCTATCCTAGGTATTCCTTAAAGAGGTGGGGTTTCAGGTGTCTCCGGAAGGTGGTGATTGACTCCGCTGTCCTGGCGTCGTGAGGGAGTTTGTTCCACCATTGGGGGGCCAGAGCAGCGAACAGTTTAAACTGGGCTGAGCGGGAACTGTACTTCCTCAGTGGTAGGGAGGCGAGCAGGCCAGAGGTGGATGAACGCAGTGCCCTTGTTTGGGTGTAGGGCCTGATCAGAGCCTGGAGGTACTGAGGTGCCGTTCCCCTCACAGCTCCGTAGGCAAGCACCATGGTCTTGTAGCGGATGCGAGCTTCAACTGGAAGCCAGTGGAGAGAGCAGAGGAGCGGGGTGACGTGAGAGAACTTGGGAAGGTTGAACACCAGACGGGCTGCGGCGTTCTGGATGTGTGGTGCTGGGTTAGTTGTAGACTGTGTGGTGCTGGGTTAGTTGTAGACTGTGTGTGGTGCTGGGTTAGTTGTAGACTGTGTGTGGTGCTGGATTAGTTGTAGACTGTGTGGTGCTGGGTTAGTTGTAGACTGTGTGTGGTGCTGGATTAGTTGTAGACTGTGTGGTGCTGGGTTAGTTGTAGACTGTGTGGTGCTGGGTTAGGGTTTGTTGTAGACTGTGTGGTGCTGGGTTAGTTGTAGACTGTGTGTGGTGCTGGGTTAGTTGTAGACTGTGTGTGGTGCTGGGTTAGTTGTAGACTGTGTGGTGCTGGGTTAGTTGTAGACTGTGTGGTGCTGGGTTAGTTGTAGACTGTGTGTGGTGCTGGGTTAGTTGTAGACTGTGTGTGGTGCTGGGTTAGTTGTAGATTGTGTGTGGTGCTGGGTTAGTTGTAGACTGTGTGTGGTGCTGGGTTAGTTGTAGACTGTGTGTGGTGCTGGGTTAGTTGTAGACTGTGTGTGGTGCTGGGTTAGTTGTAGAAATGTGTGGTGCTGGGTTAGTTGTAGACTGTGTGTGGTGCTGGGTTAGGGTTAGTTGTAGACTGTGGTGCTGGGTTAGGGTTAGTTGTAGACTGTGTGTGGTGCTGGGTTAGTTGTAGACTGTGTGTGGTGCTGGGTTAGTTGTAGACTGTGTGTGGTGCTGGGTTAGTTGTAGACTGTATGTGGTGCTGGGTTAGTTGTAGTTGTAGACTGTGTGGTGCTGGGTTAGTTGTAGACTGTGTGGTGCTGGGTTAGTTGTAGACTGTGTGTGGTGCTGGGTTAGTTGTAGACTGTGTGTGGTGCTGGGTTAGTTGTAGACTGTGTGGTGCTGGGTTAGTTGTAGACTGTGTGTGGTGCTGGGTTAGTTGTAGACTGTGTGGTGCTGGGTTAGTTGTAGACTGTGTGTGGTGCTGGGTTAGTTGTAGACTGTGTGTGGTGCTGGTTAGTTGTAGACTGTGTGTGGTGCTGGGTTAGTTGGACTGTGTGTGGTGCTGGGTTAGTTGTAGACTGTGTGTGGTGCTGGGTTGGGGTTAGTTGTAGACTGTGTGGTGCTGGGTTAGTTGTAGACTGTGTGTGGTGCTGGGTTAGTTGTAGACTGTGTGTGGTGCTGGGTTAGTTGTAGACTGTGTGTGGTGCTGGGTTAGTTGTAGACTGTGTGGTGCTGGGTTTAGTTGTAGACTGTGTGGTGCTGGGTTAGGGTTAGTTGTAGACTGTGTGGTGCTGGGTTAGGGTTAGTTGTAGACTGTGTGGTGCTGGGTTAGTTGTAGACTGTGTGTGGTGCTGGGTTAGTTGTAGACTGTGTGGTGCTGGGTTAGTTGTAGACTGTGTGGTGCTGTGTTAGTTGTAGACTGTGTGGTGCTGGGTTAGTTGTAGACTGTGTGTGGTGCTGGGTTAGTTGTAGTTGTGTGTGGTGCTGGGTTAGGGTTAGTTGTAGACTGTGTGTGGTGCTGGGTTAGTTGTAGACTGTGTGTGGTGCTGGGTTAGTTGTAGACTGTGTGGTGGTGGGTTAGTGGTAGACTGTGTGGTGCTGGGTTAGTTGTAGACTGTGTGTGGTGCTGGGTTAGTTGTAGACTGTGTGGTGCTGGGTTAGTTGTAGACTGTGTGGTGCTGGGTTAGTTGTAGACTGTGTGTGGTGCTGGGTTAGTTGTAGACTGTGTGGTGCTGGGTTAGGGTAGTTGTAGACTGTGTGGTGCTGGGTTAGTTGTAGACTGTGTGGTGCTGGGTTAGGTTAGACTGTGTGTAGTGCTGTAGTGGTGACTGGTGTTGCTGGGTTAGTTGTAGACTGTGTGTGGTGCTGTTGGTGCTGTGGTGCTGGGTTAGTTGTAGACTGTGTGGTGCTGGGTTAGTTGTAGACTGTGTGTGGTGCTGGGTTAGGGTTAGTTGTAGACTGTGGTGTGGTGCTGGGTTAGTTGTAGACTGTGTGGTGCTGTTAGTTGTGACTGGGTTAGTTGTAGACTGTGTGGTGCTGGGTTAGTTGTAGACTGTGTGTGGTGCTGGGTTAGTTGTAGACTGTGTGTGGTGCTGGGTTAGTAGACTGTGTGTGGTGCTGGGTTAGTTGTAGACTGTGTGGTGCTGGGTTAGGGTTAGTTGTAGACTGTGGTGCTGGGTTGGGGTTAGTTGTAGACTGTGTGTGGTGCTGGGTTAGTTGTAGACTGTGTGTGGTGCTGGGTTAGTTGTAGACTGTGTGTGGTGCTGGGTTAGTTGTAGACTGTGTGGTGCTGGGTTAGTTGTAGACTGTGTGGTGCTGGGTTAGTTGTAGACTGTGTGGTGCTGGGTTAGTTGTAGACTGTGTGTGGTGCTGGGTTAGGGGTTAGTTGTAGCTGTGTGCTGGTGCTGGGTTAGTTGTAGACTGTGTGGTGCTGGGTTAGTTGTAGACTGTGTGTGGTGCTGGGTTAGTTGTAGACTGTGTGTGGTGCTGGGTTAGTTGTAGACTGTGTGGTGCTGGGTTAGTTGTAGTAGTGTGTGGTGCTGGGTTAGGGTTAGTTGTAGACTGTGTGGTGCTAGGGTTAGTTGTAGACTGTGTGTGGTGTTAGGTTAGTTGTAGACTGTGTGGTGCTGGGTTAGGGTTAGTTGTAGACTGTGTGGTGCTGGGTTAGTTGTAGACTGTGTGTGGTGCTGGGTTAGTTGTAGACTGTGTGGTGCTGGGTTAGTTGTAGACTGTGTGTGGTGCTGGGTTAGTTGTAGACTGTGTGGTGCTGGGTTAGTTGTAGACTGTGTGGTGCTGGGTTAGGGGGTTAGTTGTAGACTGTGTGGTGCTGGGTTAGTTGTAGAGTGTGGTGCTGGGTTAGTTGTAGACTGTGGTGGTAGGGTTAGTTGTAGACTGTGTGTGGTGCTGGGTTAGTTGTAGACTGTGTGTGGTGCTGGGTTAGTTGTAGACTGTGTGTGGTGCTGGGTTAGTTGTTGTAGACTGTGTGTGGTGCTGGGTTAGTTGTAGACTGTGTGGTGGTGCTGGGTTACTGTGTTGGTGCTGGGTTAGTTGTAGACTGTGTGGTGCTGGATTAGTTGTAGACTGTGTGGTGCTGGGTTGTAGAGTGCTGGGTTAGTTGTAGACTGTGTGGTGCT
>NW_025755872.1:0-7229 GCF_021184085.1 Oncorhynchus gorbuscha
ATTTCATGTCCAGTTAAGAGGCCAGAGCTCATCAGTAAGCGGAGGGCTACTGGTGAGCGCTACTAGTCAGGTCCTCTCCGTCAAGATACCTGTACTACTCTACCGGTCCATCTACGCTGGACCGGATCGGCTGCTTCCTGCAGTGCATTAATAGACTCTTGGGGCGGAGGGCTGTTTCATGGACGAAGCATGGGCTCGGGAACATGACATTCCTCTCAGACAGTTAGGCGAGCCCACGGTCCATGTTTCCGCCTTAGATGGTAGTCCTCTCCCCAGTATCAGATTTGAGACACTACCTTTAACTCTCACAGTATCTGGTAACCACAGTGAGACTATTTCTTTTTTGATTTTTCAGTTCACCTTTCACACCTGTTGTTTTGGGTCATCTGGCTAGTATGTCATAATCCTTCTATTAATTGGTCTTGTAATTCTATCCTATCACAAGAACGGTATCTTGTCATGTGAAGTGCTTAATGTCTACCATCCCTCCCATTTCTTCTGTCCCCACTTCTCAGGAGGAACCTGGCGATTTGACAGGAGTGCCGGAGGAATATCATGATCATGCAGCGCGGTCTTCAGTGGTCCCAGGCAACTCCCTTCCTCCTCACCGGTCGTATGATTGTAGTATTGATCTCCTTCCGGGGACCACTCCTCCTCAGGGGTAGACTATACTCTCTGTCGGCTCCCGAGCGTAAGGCTCTCAAGGATTATTTATCTGTGTCTCTTGACGCCGGTACCATAGTGCCTTCTTCCTCTCCCGGCCGGGGCGGGTTCTTTTTGTTAAGAAGAAGGACAGGTACTCTGCGCCCCTGCGTGGATATCGAGGGCCGAATGACATAACGGTTAAGAATCGTTATCCGCTTCCCTTATGTCATCAGCCTTCGAGATTCTGCAGGGAGCCAGGTGCTTTACTAAGTTGGACCTTCGTAACGCTTACCATCTCGTGCGCATCAGAGAGGGGACGAGTGGAAAACGAAGGCGTTTAACACTCCGTTAGGGCATTTTTGAGTACCGGGTTCTGCCGTTTGGTCTCGCCAATGCGCCCAGCTGTTTTTCAGGCATTAGTTAATGATGTTCACAGAGACATGCTGAACATCTTTGTTTTTGTCTATCTTGACGATATCCTGATTTTTTCACCGTCACTCGAGATTCATGTTCAGCACGTTCGACGTGTTCTACAGCGCCTTTTAGAGAATTGTCTCTACGTAAAGGCTGAGAAGTGCTCTTTTCATGTCTCCTCCGTTACTTTTCTCGGTTCCGTTATTTCCGCTGAAGGCATTCAGATGGATTCCCGCTTTAAGGTCAAGCTGTCAGTGATTGGCCCGTTCCAAGGTCACGTGTCGAGTTGCAGCGCTTTTAGGTTTAAGCTAATTTCTATCGGCGTTTCATTCGTAATTTCGGTCAAGTTGCTGCCCCTCTCACAGCTCTTACTTCTGTCAAGACGTGTTTTAAGTGGTCGGTTCCGCCCAGGGAGCTTTTGATCTTCTAAAAGAACGTTTTACGTCCGCTCCTATCCTCGTTACTCCTGGCGTCACTAGACAATTCATTGTCGAGGTTGGACGCTTCAGAGGTAGGCGTGGGAGCCATTCTATCCCAGCGCTTCCAGTCTGACGATAAGGTTCATCCTTGCGCTTATTTTCTCATCGCCTGTCGCCATCTGAGCGCAACTATGATGTGGGTAACCGTGAACTGCTCGCCATCCGCTTAGCCCTAGGCGAATGGCGACAGTGGTTGGAGGGGGCGACCGTTCCTTTGTCGTTTGGACAGACCATAAGAACCTTGAGTACATCCGTTCTGCCAAACGACTTAATGCCCGTCAAGCTCGTTGGGCGTTGTTTTCGCTCGTTTGAGTTTTGTGATTTCTTACCGTCCGGGTAGCAAGAACACCAAGCCTGATGCCTTATCCCGTCTGTTTAGTTCTTCTGTGGCTTCTACTGATCCCGAGGGGATTCTTCCTTATGGGCGTGTTGTCGGGTTGACAGTCTGGGGAATTGAAAGACAGGTTAAGCAAGCACTCACGCACACTGCGTCGCGCGCGCTTGTCCTAGTAACCTCCTTTTCGTTCCTGTTTCCACTCGTCTGGCTGTTCTTCAGTGGGCTCACTCTGCCAAGTTAGCTGGTCATCCCGGTGTTCGAGGCACTCTTGCGTCTATTCGCCAGCGCTTTTGGTGGCCGACTCAGGAGCGTGACACGCCGTTTCGTGGCTGCTTGTTAGGACTGCGCGCAGACTAAGTCGGGTAACTCTCCTCCTGCCGGTCGTCTCAGACCGCTCCCATTCCTTCTCGACCATGGTCTCACATCGCCCTAGACTTCATTACCGGTCTGCCTTTGTCTGCGGGGAAGACTGTGATTCTTACGGTTGTCGATAGGTTCTCTAAGGTGGCACATTTCATTCCCTCGCTAAACTTCCTTCCGCTAAGGAGACGGCACAAATCATTATCGAGAATGTGTTCAGAATTCATGGCCTCCCGTTAGACGCCGTTTCAGACAGAGGCCCGCAATTCACGTCACAGTTTTGGAGGGAGTTCTGTCGTTTGATTGGTGCGTCCGTCAGTCTCTCTTCCGGGTTTCATCCCCAGTCTAACGGTCAAGCAGAGAGGGCCAATCAGACGATTGGTCGCATACTACGCAGCCTTTCTTTCAGAAACCCTGCGTCTTGGGCAGAACAGCTCCCCTGGGCAGAATACGCTCACAACTCGCTTCCTTCGTCTGCTACCGGGTTATCTCCGTTTCAGAGTAGTCTGGGTTATCAGCCTCCTCTATTCTCTTCCCAGCTTGCCGAGTCAGCGTTCCCTCCGCTCAAGCGTTTGTCCAACGTTGTGAGCGCACCTGGAGGAGGGTGAGGTCTGCACTTTGCCGCTACAGGGCACAGACTGTGAGAGCCGCCAATAAACGCAGGATTAAGAGTCCTAGGTATTGTTGCGGCCAGAGAGTGTGGCTTTCCACTCGCAACCTTCCTCTTACGACAGCTTCTCGTAAGTTGACTCCCGGCGGTTCATTGGTCCGTTCCGTGTCTCCCAGGTCGTCAATCCTGTCGCTGTGCGACTGCTTCTTCCGCGACATCTTCGTCGCGTCCATCCTGTCTTCCATGTCTCCTGTGTTAAGCCCTTTCTTCGCACCCCGTTCGTCTTCCCTCCCCCCTCCCGTCCTTGTCGAGCGCACCTATTTACAAGGTACATAAGATCATGGACATGCGTTCTCGGGGACGGGGTCACCAATACTTAGTGGATTGGGAGGGTTACGGTCCTGAGGAGAGGAGTTGGGTTCCGTCTCGGGACGTGCTGGACCGTTCACTCATTGATGATTTCCTCCGTTGTCGCCAGGATTCCTCCTCGAGTGCGCCAGGAGGCGCTCGGTGAGTGGGGGGGGTACTGTCATGTTTGTCATTTATTATCTTGTCTTGTCCCTGTGCTTCCCATTCTATTCGTTTCCCTCTGCTGGTCTTATTAGGTTCTTTCCCTCTTTCTATCCCCTCTCTCCCCCTCCCTCTCTCACTCTCTCGCTCTCTCTTCTCTCTATCGTTCCGTTCCTGCTCCCAGCTGTTCCTATTCCCTAATCATCATTTAGTCTTCCCACACCTGTTCCCGATCCTTTTCCTGATTAGAGTCCCTATTTCACTCCTTGTTTCCCGTACCTGCCCTGTCGGATCCTCATTTATAATTCACCGTGCTGTGTCTATGTTTTGCCCTGTCGTGTCGTGTTTCCCTCAGATGCTGCGTGGTGAGCAGGTGTCTGAGTCTGCTAGGTTCAAGTGCCTTCCCGAGGCAACCTGCAGTTCTCGATCAAGTCTCCAGTCTGTTCTCGTCTTTACGTGTAGTATTATGCTTTTTGTTTTGTAAAGTTTATTCTGGATTAAATACTCTGTTTTCGCCAAGTCGCTTTTGGGTCCTCATTCACCAGCATGACAGGCTATGTACAGGTGCAGTGATTTGAGAGCTGCTCTGACAGCTGGTGCTTAAAGTTAGTGAGGGAGATATGAGTCTCCAGCGTCAGTGATTTTTGCAGTTCGTTCCAGTCATTGGCAGCAGAGAACTGGAAGGAAAGGCAGCCAAAGGAGGAATTGGCTTTCGGGGTGACCAGTGAAATATACCTGCTGGAGCGCGTGCTACGGGTGGGTGCTGCTATGGTGACCAGTGAGCTGAGATAAGGCGGGGCCTTACCTAGCAAAAACTTATAGATGACCTGGAGCCAGTGGATTTGGAGATGAATATGAAGCGAGGGCCAGCCAATGAGCGCCTACAGGTTTCAGTGGTGGGTAGTATGTGGGGCTTTGGTGACAAAACGGATGGCACTGTGATAGACTGCATCCAATTTGCTGAGTAGAGTGTTGGAGGCTATTTTGTAAATGACATCGCCAAAGTCAAGGATCGGTAGGATAGTCAGTTTTATGAGGGTATGTTTGGCAGCATGAGCAAAGGATGCTTTGTTGCGAAATAGGAAGCCGATTCTAGATTTAATTTTGGGATTGGAGATGCTTAATGCGAGTCTGGAAAGAGAGTCTTTACAGTCTAACCAGACACCTAGGTATTTGTAGTTGTCCACATATTCTAAGTCAGAACCGTCCAGAGTAGAGATGCTGGATGGGTGGGCAGGTGTGGACAGCGATCAGTTGAAGAGCATGCATTTAGTTTTACTTGCATTTAAGAGCAGTTGGAGGCAACGGAAGGAGATATGTATGGCATTGAAGCTTGTCTGGAGGTTAGTTAACACAGTGTCCTAAGAAGGGCCAGAAGTATACAGAATGGTGTCGTCTGCATAGAGGTGGATCAGAGAATCACCAGCAGCAAGAGCACATCATTGATGTATACAGAGAAAAGAGTCGGCCCGAGGATGGAACCCAGTGGCTCCCCCATAGAGACTGCCAGAGGTCCGGACAAGATGCCCTCCATGTTGGAGAGACCACAGAAGATAGGGAGGCAGTTGATCCATCTGATTTGTTTAATAGTCTGGATACTATATATCAGGATTTTGTGTACATTTACACAGGTGGTTCAAAAGATCCATGGACAGGACGACTCGGTCAACATTTGTAGTGCGGGAATGTGAGGTGGCAGTCAGGAAACGTATTACAGATCCCCTGGCTGTATATATGGTGGAGCTGATGGCTGTACAGTTGGCTTTGCAGTGGGTGGAAGAAGTCAAGCCAGACAGAGTAGTTATTTGCTTTGACCTATGTGTAGTGTTGATGAGTCTTCAGTCCTTTAGCTCACGTAGCGGACAAGACCTGCTGTATGAGGTACTACAAACCCATGGCAGGCTTAGACAGATAGGAATACAGACAAGGTTTACTTGGGTCCCAGCCCATGTGGGGGGTGGAGGGAAACGAGGCAGCTGATGTACTGGCTAAACATGCACTTAGTAGTGTGGATGTTGATGTTGTAGTTTTGCTATCAGCAAGGCAGAAGCAAAAGCCTGATATGGACAGTGGTGGTGCAGAGATGGCAGGAGCAGTGGAATAGAGATACTATGAGCAGGCGTCTATTCCAAGTACAGAGGAAAGTTGGGGAGGGGAGGACGGTAGGAAGAGACAGAAGAGAGGAGGATATTTTCTACAAGACTAAGGGTGGGACACAGCCGGTTGAATAAGACTTTAAATGTCAAAGGAAAGCATCCAACAAGAAAGTGTGAGTTTTGCCAGGAAACAGAGAGAGGGAGCATGTACTGCTACAGTGTGGGCAGTATGAGGGGGAAAGCTGGAGGCTGAAATCCAGTATAAGTGAGAAGGGGATACAGGAAATGCACCATAACGTTGAATGCCAACCACAGATAAACCCCACTGAAGAAGAAGATCCACAATGGCCAATATCAACATATATCCTTTGACGACATCGTCTTTAGTTGCTAGGAATTTAATTCAGTCATGGCCGCTAGCATGTCTTTGTGAGCCAACTCTAGAACGAGGCCAAAACAGGAATTGCAGTCTCCTTTAAAACTAACTAATGACATGTTGCACCTCTACCTTGCTACCTTGCAGATTAGCCAAGGAGGAGGAAGATGAGAACAGCAGGCCAGTGGAGCAGCTAGGGGCAAATGGTAGGGAGCAGGAGGATTTACTCCAGTAGCTTGTTTGTTTGTTTGTTTTGTCTCTGTATTCCAGCACTTTGGATTTGAAATTAAACAATGACTATGAGGTTAAGGCGCCGACTGCCAACTTTAATTTGAGGGTATTTTCGTTCATATTGGGTGAACTGTTTAGAAATTACAGCAATTCTTGTAAATAGTCTCCCATTTTAGGTGATAAAAATATTGGAACAAATTCACTTATACGGTATCAAATCATATTTTACTGGTCACGTACACATATTTAGCAGATGTTATTGCGGGTGTAGCAAAATGTTTATTAAAGTATTAAAAAGTGAAGTATTTGGTCTAGGGGATGTACAATATATTGGTGAACAAATCAGAATCGGCCAATTATTAATATTAGCTAAAACTGCTATCATCGGCATCGGTCTAGTTTAGACATCAGTCTAGTTTAACGCCAATTTTAAAAACCGATGTCAAAGCTACCGTGCATACTTACATAACCTTAGGTATATTATGTAATGACGGCACATATGATTTTGCGCTACACGTGCGACACAATATTCCTAACCTAGCCCACAATGTCTGATGTGCGGATCGAGCAGTCAAAAAGTCGAGCAGTCATTTGAAAGAGTAAGACAATTTCAGCGAGACAACTCAAAGGTGAAATCCATTAAAGCCAAGATAATGGAATTCATTCCCTTGACAATCAACCGTTCTCTGTCGTGTGGGTGATGTTGGCTTTTTCGCTGCTGTGCTATTTTTCAGATGTTGCCCTACTAGAGTTACACAGTAATAGCATCACTATTAGCTTCATGACATACATACTATGGAATGCCGTTTGGGTCTTTGCATGTCAAAAACATACAGTAGCACTGTCAAAGCTGTACAAAAAAGTCTGCAAACAAGCAAATACCGGCCCCAAACGATGTGTTTACAATACCGCGTTGGTATTAAAGCATCATTTGTTCGACCGCAACTTCTGGGGTAGATAGCGTTAGCTTGGTACCTAGCTATCACCAATTCAACCAGCCTGAAAACAATGACCAGTAGAAACTGCTGTCATTTTCATTATGATTTAGGAATCCTTGTGAGTAAGTATTGTTCTCTTATTGAAATTGAACTTCAGTTCAGGAAAATAAATAACTAGCCAGCTACTTAACCCTGCTGCCCAAAGCTAACATTATAAGCAGCCAGATAGCTTC
>NW_025755873.1:0-7229 GCF_021184085.1 Oncorhynchus gorbuscha
AGAGCTGCTAGAGAGTGGACACACACGCCATGAAAGACCAAGCTCTGGGGACCAGAGCACTGAAGTGGACACACTGCGCCATGAAGACCAGGCTCTGAGACCAGAGCTGCTAGAGGGTGGACACACACACGCCATGAAAGACCAAGCTCTGAGACCAGAGCTGCTGAAAGTGGACACACACACGCCATGGAAGACAGGCTCTGAGACCAGAGCTGCTAGAAAGTGGACACACACACGCCATGGAAGACCAAGCTCTGAGACCAGAGCTGCTAGAGAGTGGACACACACACGCCATGGAAGACCAGGCTCTGAGACCAGAGCTGCTAGAGAGTGGACACACACACGCCATGGAAGACCAAGCTCTGAGACCAGAGCTGCTGAGAGTGGACACACACACGCCATGGAAGACCAGGCTCTGAGACCAGAGCTGCTAGAGGGTGGACACACACACGCCATGGAAGACCAGGCTCTGAGACCAGAGCTGCTAGAGAGTGGACACACACACGCCATGGAAGACCAGGCTCTGAGACCAGAGCTGCTAGAGGGTGGACACACACACGCCATGAAAGACCAAGCTCTGAGACCAGAGCTGCTAGAGAGTGGACACACACACGCCATGGAAGACCAGGCTCTGAGACCAGAGCTGCTAGAGAGTGGACACACACACGCCATGGAAGACCAAGCTCTGAGACCAGAGCTGCTAGAGAGTGGACACACACGCCATGGAAGACCAGGCTCTGAGACCAGAGCTGCTAGAGGGTGGACACACACACGCCATGGAAGACCAGGCTCTGAGACCAGAGCTGCTAGAGAGTGGACACACACGCCATGGAAGACCAGGCTCTGAGACCAGAGCTGCTAGAGGGTGGACACACACACGCCATGAAAGACCAAGCTCTGAGACCAGAGCTGCTAGAGAGTGGACACACACACGCCATGGAAGACCAGGCTCTGAGACCAGAGCTGCTAGAGGGTGGACACACACACGCCATGGAAGACCAAGCTCTGAGACCAGAGCTGCTAGAGAGTGGACACACACACGCCATGGAAGACCAGGCTCTGAGACCAGAGCTGCTAGAGAGTGGACACACACACGCCATGGAAGACCAAGCTCTGAGACCAGAGCTGCTAGAGAGTGGACACACACACGCCATGGAAGACCAGGCTCTGAGACCAGAGCTGCTAGAGAGTGGACACACACACGCCATGGAAGACCAAGCTCTGAGACCAGAGCTGCTAGAGAGTGGACACACACACGCCATGGAAGACCAGGCTCTGAGACCAGAGCTGCTAGAGGGTGGACACACACGCCATGGAAGACCAGGCTCTGAGACCAGAGCTGCTAGAGAGTGGACACACACACGCCATGGAAGACCAGGCTCTGAGACCAGAGCTGCTAGAGAGTGGACACACACACGCCATGGAAGACCAAGCTCTGAGACCAGAGCTGCTAGAGAGTGGACACACACACGCCATGGAAGACCAGGCTCTGAGACCAGAGCTGCTAGAGAGTGGACACACACACGCCATGGAAGACCAAGCTCTGAGACCAGAGCTGCTAGAGAGTGGACACACACACGCCATGGAAGACCAGGCTCTGAGACCAGAGCTGCTAGAGAGTGGACACACACACGCCATGGAAGACCAAGCTCTGAGACCAGAGCTGCTAGAGAGTGGACACACACACGCCATGGAAGACCAGGCTCTGAGACCAGAGCTGCTAGAGGGTGGACACACACACGCCATGGAAGACCAGGCTCTGAGACCAGAGCTGCTAGAGAGTGGACACACACACGCCATGGAAGACCAGGCTCTGAGACCAGAGCTGCTAGAGGGTGGACACACACACGCCATGGAAGACCAGGCTCTGAGACCAGAGCTGCTAGAGGGTGGACACACACACGCCATGGAAGACCAGGCTCTGAGACCAGAGCTGCTAGAGGGTGGACACACACACGCCATGGAAGACCAGGCTCTGAGACCAGAGCTGCTAGAGGGTGGACACACACACGCCATGGAAGACCAGGCTCTGAGACCAGAGCTGCTAGAGAGTGGACACACACACGCCATGGAAGACCAGGCTCTGAGACCAGAGCTGCTAGAGGGTGGACACACACACGCCATGGAAGACCAGGCTCTGAGACCAGAGCTGCTAGAGGGTGGACACACACACGCCATGGAAGACCAGGCTCTGAGACCAGAGCTGCTAGAGGGTGGACACACACACGCCATGGAAGACCAGGCTCTGAGACCAGAGCTGCTAGAGGGTGGATACACACACGCCATGGAAGACCAGGCTCTGAGACCAGAGCTGCTAGAGAGTGGACACACACACGCCATGAAAGACCAGGCTCTGAGACCAGAGATGCTAGAGGGTGGACACACACACGCCATGAAAGACCAGGCTCTGAGACCAGAGCTGCTAGAGAGTGGACACACACACGCCATGAAAGACCAAGCTCTGAGACCAGAGCTGCTAGAGGGTGGACACACACACGCCATGAAAGACCAGGCTCCGAGACCAGAGCTGCTAGAGGGTGGACACACACACGCCATGGAAGACCAGGCTCTGAGACCAGAGATGCTAGAGGGTGGACATTACATTTACATTTAAGTAATTTAGCAGACGCTCTTATCCAGAGCGACTTACAAATTGCCATGGAAGACCAAGCTTTGAGACAAGAGCTGCTAAAGAGTGGACACACACACACACACGTCACAGACAAACATTTCAAACGGAGAGCCGTAGTGCTAAAAACTCTGGAATAGCAAAGGAAGAGAATTTAAAATCCTGTCATTTAGAATGATTTACACTTAACTCAATAAGAAGGAACTAAGGAGTGCCCACCTGAATTTTTAAATAGTTCTGAGAATGTAAAGCAAAGGGGATCTCAGAACTGCACTGATCTCTTATGTTAATGGAAAGTCCAAGTCATATAAAGTGACAGGTTCACTTGGTATTCAAGGCCTGGTTTCAGTTACTGACATGACTTTTACTGGATCAATTCTGAATTACATTAGTGCAAGTCAGCATGGGACGACTTTGAAGATCCCCAGGGAAACACTTAAGTTATGTGCTATTCCATATCATAAATGTGGCGTCAGTCGCTACCCCTTTCCCCCCTCCTGCCGAGACGAGCGAATACAGTAAACTGTAGATGCAAATTAAAACAATATTCCACAATGACATAAATATATGGAATGTTATTTTCTCTTATTAGAACTAACACATGGTCAAATGCCCTCTGCAGTAAGAGAGGACATTGGCAGGCAGCAGCGAGGTTTCTAAGCTAATGTAGAACAAAGGTGTAGGGTGTCTGCTAAGCACTGTTTAACCAATATTCCTTCTTGCCACCGCTGCAAAAGATATGACTTTTTATACAGCGCCGTGAAAGTATTTTTCACCTTTCAGATTCTCTGTTTGCATATTTTTGATACTGCATGTTAGACCTTCAACCAAAACAATATATTAGATAAAGGGAATCATCAATATACACACAATACCCCATAATGACAAAGGTAAAATTTGAAAATGTCATTTAAAAATAAATATCAGAAATACCTTATTTACATAAGCATTCAAACTCGATGGCTATGAGTTGAAAATGAGCTCAGGTGCATCCCGTTTCCATTGGTCATCCTTGAGATGTCCATCTGTGGTAAATTCAATTGATTGGACACTGGAAAGGCACACACCTGTCTATATAAGGTCCTACAGTTGACAGTGCATGTCAGAGCAAAACCCAAGCCATGAGGTCGAAGGAATCTCCAAGACAGGATTGTATCGAGGCACAGATCTGGGGAAGGGTACCAAAAAAATGTATGGAGCATTGATGTTCCCCAAGAACACAGTGGCCTCCATCATCCTTAAATAGAAGAAGTTTGGATCCACCAAGACTCTTCCTAGAGCTGGCCTCCCAGCCAAACTGAGCAATCAGGGAGAAGGGCCTTGGTCAGGAGGTGACCAAGAACCCCATGGTCACTTACAGAGCTCCAGAGCTCCTCTTTGGAGATGGGAGAACCTTCCAGAAGGACAACCATCTTTGCAGCACTCCACCAATCAATCTTATGGTAGAGTGGCCAGACAGACGCCACTCAGTTAAAAGGCACGACATCCCGCTTGGAGCTTGCCAAAAGGAACCTAAAGTACACTGACCATGAGAAACAAGATTGAAATCTTTGGCCTGAATGCCAAGCGTCACGCTTGGAGGAAACCAGGCACTGCTCATCACCTGGCAAATACAATCCCAAACTGTGAAGCATGGAGGCAGCATCATACTGTGGGGATGTTTTTCAGCGGCAGGGACTGGAAGACTAGTCAGCATTGTGGGAAACATGGAGTAAAGCACAGAGAGATCCTTGAAGAAAACCTGCTCCAGAGCGCTCAGGACCTCAGACTGGGGCAAAGGTTCACCTTCCAACAGAACAATGACCCTAAACACACAGCCAAGACAATGTAGAAGTGGCTTCGGGACATGTCTCTGAATGTCTTTGAGTGGCCCAGCCGATCGAACATCTCTGTAGAGACCTGACAATAGCTGTGCAGCGACCCTCCCCATCCAACCTGACAGAGCTTGAGAGGATCTGCAGAGAAGAATGGGAGAAACTCCCCAAATACAGGTGTGCCAAGCTTGTAGCGTCATACTCAAGAAGACTCGAGGCTGTAATCCCTGCCAAAGGTGCTTCAACAAAGTACTGAGTAAAGGGTCTGAATACTTAAGTACAATGTCATAGTTTTTTTTAAACCAGTTTTTACTTTGTCGTTATGGGGTATTGTGTGTAGATTGATAAGAAAAAATGAAAACGATGTAATACATTTTAGAATAATGCTGTAACGTAACAAACAGAGGAAAAGGGAAGGGGTCTGAATACTTTCCGAATGCACTGTAGGTTGGTAGATATTTCTGCCGGGAAGAGCTTTTAAATGGATAGTCATTGGCTCAATGACTGGAAGTGTATGGAAACAGCTAGCATGTCATTGAAGTAACGCTAGTAGCCGCTACCTTTGCCACAACTGTTGAAAACAATCCTAGGGGAAACACTGGTATATGCTAGGTGCAGCTGGCTACTGAGAGAAATAATCTATATGGGCATTTTTTATTCATGGCCCTGATCTCACACTCCGGAAATAGGTCTGCGATCCAGGCTGCCTCTTCCCTGATAAACAGAGATGGGTGTAGAGTTACGGTCAACCCCCACACAAGCAACAACAACAACAACAAACAGGGTAGACTAGGCTTCATTTGAGGTGAGGGGTGAAGGTTTCCATGCATTTGCTCAGGTAGGCAAGTAGCTACTCTAAATAAACTGTGTGTCATTCTAGATATAGACCCAGGCTACAAATACTGTGCTGCTGGTATTCAAGTGATTTTATCTGAGTTCTGACTGACACATTGGCTCAATGAGAGAAAGAAAGAATGGAATCTTTCCTTCCAGGAACTGCAATTCCACAAACCCTCGTTGCATTCTGAATTATTAACAGGAACACAGAGCTGGCTCCAATCAGGGATGACGTAGCCCATGCACACAGCTAGCAACAAACACCTCCTCTGCTCTGCCTGACACAAACACATGCAGAGGAGGACATTACGGCACTAATGTTATCATCATGTGGAAATAGCCAGGCGATAGGCCTACTTTCTGCTCAGCTGAATGGAGTTCGGGAGAAAAACATGTCAAATAGAGTAGCAACACATCAAACCAGGGATAGAAAGCAACACTAGGAGATCATGAATGAGCTCTCCACCTTTCCTTAGCCCGGAGTGAGTGAGTGTACGAGTGAGTATACGAGTGTACATGTTTGAATGAAAGAGCTATTCAATGACACCTCATATTCAGCACTTCTATCCCAGAGTGACTCCTCGTGTCCTTGCCTTTGTTGACAAACGTCAGCCAGACACGTCATGGAAAGTATCTGAACTAGAAAATTGAGGTCAGGAGAAACACTCAACTGAATCAAAGCATGTATATAGGCCAGCATGCAGGTGTGTCTATAACAACGTAACCACACTGTGTCTATAGAAGATGGAGGCAAGGCCAGTGATTGAATAATGAGAACACACACCAAACTCAGGCCTAATATTTATTGCTCAGAGTTCTGAGCCTAGCTAATATAACAGGCTAGTTATGAGAAAGGGCCTATGTTTCAACACCCACAGCGATAAACTCCAGCGTAGCCTTTGGCACGGTAATCTCTCGTGGACAGACACACGTAACATAACTGTGGGATGACACGACTAACGAGGACATCTGATTCGGTGAGCACGTTTGTGTCACTGATCATTTGGCTAAATCACGATTTTTGCAGGCATTCACATCTTTTCCAATTTCGGGAGGTGAGGGGACATTTGGCAAATGCTTTGGCTGAGAGTTTCACTTTAGGGGGGTGGAGACTTCGCTAGTCTTGTTAGCATCGTTTGTCATACATCCCCCAGAACCTAATCGGGTGTCTAATGTAAATACACAACATTTTGGTTTTGGGTTTGTGAGATTCTCCGGCGTATGAAAGCCTTTCTAACAAGTGGAAACAAGGCAGGCAGTCAGAAAACACTGCTTGAATCCCACATCCTTCTGTACAGTGGTAGGAAGGCCTGCGTTACAAACCCATATCACTATCATTTACCCCCTCCTTTCAGTTTAGGCCCCATGACATCATCTAAAGACCTTTTCTTGCTCCGCTGGGTTATGTGAGACGCTGGGACGGTCTGAAAACTTAACTCAAACAGGCAGGGACATGACAGAAGGACATGTTGTACATTCCAGAGAGAAAAAGACTTCCATTTCACTTCAGAAAGCCAACACATCGCTGACTCCAAATCTGCCCTTGATCCATCTCTCGCTCTCTCTTTGCACGCTTCTCGCTCATACCAGCACTACAGCCAGCTTCACACATCCAACTAGAAAATAAGATTGTGTTCTTCAGCGACCCCATTTTTTACATTTCAACAAATATAGATATTTTTCATAAGGTGCACATTAAAAATAGTCTGTTTTTAAATGGATAATTTATTTGTTGGAAACTTTCTCCAGTGGGAACAGCAGAGGTAGCGAAGGACCTCCGAGGGGGGAGAGTCCAGATTCTGAAGGCCAGTGGACCACCAACCATTTCATTCCCTCACCAGATCCTGACCCAGTCATTACCCTCGATCCATCATCCACAACTCTTTTCCAGTCTGCCTCGCTACGCTGCCCAGGCCAAAACACAGGAGCAATACGTAACCGAACGAAGT
>NW_025755874.1:0-7229 GCF_021184085.1 Oncorhynchus gorbuscha
CAGCGCTGCCTGAAGAGTATGGGATGCAATTGTGAAATTTGAGTATAATGAGACTCCAGTCACATGACTTCTGCTAGATGCTAGCTAGGCACACTGTCTGACATGGCATCTCTCATATCTTGATTCACAACCAACTCAATGGAGCACAACAACAGGCTGCCATGTTTTCTGTCTCATATGCATATCTGAATGGCAGAGTTGAGGCCGATTCACATATCTTATGCTGATCTTCTGAGAATACAAGACAAGTTAACTGAAACTGCCTTGCTAACAGCCAAGAGAGACAGAACAAAGAAAGATCCTGAGTGGCACAGCGGTCTAAGGCACTGCATCGCAGTGCTAGAGGCATCACTACAGACCCGGGTTTGATCCGGGGCTGTATCACAACAGATCAGGAGTCCCATAGGGCCGCACACATTTGGCACAGCGTCGTCCGGGTTAGGGGAGGGTCTGGCTGGGGTAGGCCGTCATTGACCCAGCGTCGTCCGGGTTAGGGGAGGGTTTGGCTGGGGTAGGCCGTCATTGACCCAGCGTCGTCCGGGTTAGGGGAGGGTTTGGCTGGGGTAGGCCGTCATTGACCCAGCGTCGTCCGGGTTAGGGGGAGGGTTTGGCTGGGGTAGGCCGTCATTGACCCAGCGTCGTCCGGGTTAGGGGAGGGTTTGGCTGGGGTAGGCCGTCATTGACCCAGCGTCGTCCGGGTTAGGGGAGGGTTTGGCTGGGGTAGGCCGTCATTGACCCAGCGGCGTCCGGGTTAGGGGAGGGTTTGGCTGGGGTAGGCCGTCATTGACCCAGCGTCGTCCGGGTTAGGGGAGGGTTTGGCTGGGGTAGGCCGTCATTGACCCAGCGTCGTCCGGGTTAGGGGAGGGTTTGGCTGGGGTAGGCCGTCATTGACCCAGCGTCGTCCGGGTTAGGGAGGGTTTGGCTGGGGTAGGCCGTCATTGACCCAGCGTCGTCCGGGTTAGGGAGGGTTTGGCTGGGGTAGGCCGTCATTGACCCAGCGGCGTCCGGGTTAGGGGAGGGTTTGGCTGGGGTAGGCCGTCATTGACCCAGCGTCGTCCGGGTTAGGGGAGGGTTTGGCTGGGGTAGGCCGTCATTGACCCAGCGTCGTCCGGGTTAGGGGAGGGTTTGGCTGGGATAGGCCGTCATTGTGAATTTGTTCTTAACTGACTTGCCTGGTTTTAAAAAACAAAGAGAAAATAATGAATGCTTTGTAGTGGATGTTGCTCTTTCGGTCTTCAGTCTAGAACTGAAATGGCTGAAAGAGAGGATATTTCTGTCTTAAACTGAAAACAGGTAGTCATCTTGACTCATAACAAGGCCACTGATGACCCAAAATGGCCATCTTTGTATTGATGTCACCTCCAGTCACTGGAGGGTCAAAGGAAGACTGATAAATGTCATAGTGGCAGGCAGCTTCCATTGACATGCCATTGATCTGAAGGAGGCCATGGCGCCACTCAACCTAGAAGGCCTCAATCAATCTATATACACTGACTATAGCAAACATTAAGAACACATTCCTAATATTGACTTGGACTGTACAAGGTGTCGAAAGTGTTCATCATGTGTGTGTTGTGTGCTGGCCCTTGTTGACTCCAATGCTTCCCACAGTTGCGTCAAGTTGGCTGGATGTCCTTTGGGTGGTGAACCATTCTTGATACACATGAAAACCTGTTGAGCGTGAAAAACCCAGCAGCTTTGCAGTTCTTAGTGTGCCTGGCTCCTACTACCATACCCTGTTCAAAGGCACTTCAATATTTTCTTTCTTGCCCATTCACCCTCTGAATGGCACACACACAATCCTTGTCTCAAATGTCTCAAGGATTGCAAATCCTTCTTTAACCTGTCCCCTCCCCTTCATCTGCACTGATTGAAGTGGATTTAACAAGTGACATCAATAAGGGATCAGGGAATGAGCATGTTCTTAATCGTGTTTTGCGTAGTCAGTGTACGCTGCTGAATGAACACTTCTTCAGAGGGAAGAGATGGAACTGTATGGCTCTGAGAAGAACATGGTGGTGAATGATGGGAAAAGGGAGGATGAGGAAGGAAGGAAGAGAGAAGGAACTGTATGGCTCTGAGAAGAACATGGAGGTGAATGATGGGAAAAGGGAGGATGAGGAAGGAAGGAAGGAAGAGAGAAGGAACTGTATGGCTCTGAGAAGAACATGGTGATGAATGATGGGAAAAGGGAGGATGAGGAAGGAAGGAAGGAAGGAAGAGAGGAGGAACTGTATGGCTCTGAGAAGAACATGGTGGTGAATGATGGGAAAAGGGAGGATGAGGAAGGAAGGAAGGAAGAGAGAAGGAACTGTATGGCTCTGAGAAGAACATGGTGGTGAATGATGGGAAAAGGGAGGATGAGGAAGGAAGGAAGGAAGAGAGAAGGAACTGTATGGCTCTGAGAAGAACATGGTGGTGAATGATGGGAAAAGGGAGGATGAGGAAGGAAGGAAGAGAGAAGGAACTGTATGGCTCTGAGAAGAACATGGTGGTGAATGATGGGAAAAGGGAGGATGAGGAAGGAAGGAAGAGAGAAGGAACTGTATGGCTCTGAGAAGAACATGGTGGTGAATGATGGGAAAAGGGAGGATGAGGAAGGAAGGAAGAGAGAAGGAACTGTATGGCTCTGAGAAGAACATGGTGGTGAATGATGGGAAAAGGGAGGATGAGGAAGGAAGGAAGGAAGAGAGAAGGAACTGTATGGCTCTGAGAAGAACATGGTGGTGAATGATGGGAAAAGGGAGGATGAGGAAGGAAGGATGGAAGGAAGGAAGGAAGGAAGGAAGGAAGGAAGGAAGGAAGGAAGGAAGGAAGGAAGGAAGGAAGGAAGGAAGAGAGATGGAACTGTGTGGCTCTGAGAAAAACATGGTGGTGAATGATGGGAAAGGGGAGGATGAGGAAGGAAGGAAGAGAGAGAGAAGAAAGGAAGGTGGGAGGAGGATAGAGTTGAGATGAAACCAATAGCATATAGCATTTATAAGATATTATTATAATTTTTTAAACAATACAAAACATACACATTTAAACGTATAACATCACACAAACATCAACTACATTACACCTGCCCGGACCCACCTGCTCAAACCACCATCCCCAGCGCCAGCATCACTCTCATTCACATGTCCTCTAACTGCACCATTTTGTTTCATCTCCGTCGCCCACACATCTTCAACATTTACATAATAAATAATTAGACCTTTTTTTATGTTAACGACAGAGGATTGTCATCATGACGAGTGATGAGAAAAGTATCGTCCAACCCATCCATGTTTCTCAAATGTCAAATATCGAAGTTGTTCCAAATGTCAAATTTCAAACTGGGTGGTTACTTCTAGACTGTCTCCCTCTGTCCCTAGCTCCTCTCCCCTCATGTACCAGACTGTAGACTGCCTCCCTCTGTACCAAGCTCCTCTCCCCTCATGTACCATACTGTAGACTGTCTCCCTATGTACCAAGCTCCTCTCCCCTCATGTACCAGACTGTAGACTGTCTCCCTCTGTACCAAGCTCCTCTCCCCTCATGTACCAGACTGTAGACTGTCTCCCTCTGTACCAAGCTCCTCTCCCCTCATGTACCAGACTGTAGACTGTCTCCCTCTGTACCAAGCTCCTCTCCCTCATGTAACATACTGTAGACTGTCTCCTCTGTACCAAGCTCCTCTCCCTCATGTACCAGACTGTAGACTGTCTCCTCTGTACCAAGCTCCTCTCCCTCATGTACCATACTGTAGACTGTCTCCCTCTGTACCAAGCTCCTCGTGCCGCATGTACCGTACTGTAGACTGTCTCCCTCTGTACCAAGCTCCTCGTTCCGCATGTACCATACTGTAGACTGTCTCCCTCTGTCCCTAGCTCCTCTCCCTCATGTACCATACTGTAGACTGTCTCCCTCTGTACCAAGCTCCTCGTGCCGCATGTACCATACTGTAGACTGTCTCCCTCTGTACCAAGCTCCTCGTGCCGCATGTACCATACTGTATACTGTCTTCCGCTCTCCCTCGCTCCTCTCCCCTCATATACCATACTGTATACTGTCTCCTCTGTACCAAGCTCCTCGTGCCGCATGTACCATACTGTATACTGTCTTCCGCTCTCCCTCCCTACCATACTAGACTGTCTCCCTCTGTACCAAGCTCCTCTCCCTCACCATACTGTAGACTGTCTCCTCTGTACCAAGCTCCTCTCCCCTCATGTACCATACTGTAGACTGTCTTCCTCTGTACCAAGCTCCTCTCCCTCATGTACCATACTGTAGACTGTCTTCCTCTGTACCAAGCTCCTCTCCCCTCATGTACCATACTGTAGACTGTCTTCCTCTGTACCAAGCTCCTCGTACCCCCTCATGTACCATACTGTAGACTGTCTCCCCTCTGTCCCTAGCTCCTCTCCCCCTCATGTACCATACTGTAGACTGTCTCCCTCTGTACCATACACTGTCTCCTCTGTACCAAGCTCCTCTCCCGCATGTACCATACTGTAGACTGTCTCCCTCTGTACCAAGCTCCTCGTGCCGCATGTACCATACTGTATACTGTCTTCCGCTCTGTACCATACTCGTCTCCTCTCTCCCTCATATACCATACTGTATACTGTCTCCTCTGTACCAAGCTCCTCGTCCCCGCATGTACCATACTGTATACTGTCTTCCGCTCCTCTCCCCTCTACCATACTAGACTGTCTCCCTCTGTACCTCCCCTCATCTACCATACTGTAGACTGTCTCTTCCTCTGTACCAAGCTCCTCTCCCCTCATGTACCATACTGTAGACTGTCTTCCTCTGTACCAAGCTCCTCTCCCCTCATGTACCATACTGTAGACTATCTCCTCTACCAAGCTCTGTACCAAGCTCCTCTCCCCTCATGCACCATACTGTAGACTGTCTCCCTCTGTACCAAGCTCCTCTCCCCTCATGTACCATACTGTAGACTGTCTTCCTCTGTACCAAGCTCCTCTCCTCCCTCATGTACCATACTGTAGACTGTCTCCCTCTGTACCAAGCTCCTCTCCCCTCATGTACCATACTGTAGACTGTCTCCTCTGTACCAAGCTCCTCTCCCCTCATGCACCATACTGTAGACTGTCTCCCTCTGTACCAAGCTCCTCTCCCCTCATGTACCATACTGTAGACTGTCTTCCTCTGTACCAAGCTCCTCTCCCTCATGTACCATACTGTAGACTGTCTCCTCTCTGTACCAAGCTCCTCTCCCCGCATGTACCATACTGTAGACTATCTTCCTCTGTACCAAGCTCCTCTCCCCTCATGTACCATACTGTAGACTGTCCTCATGTACCATACCTCTGTACCAAGCTCCTCTCCCCTCATGTACCATACTGTAGACTGTCTCCCTCTGTACCAAGCTCCTCTCCCCTCATGTACCATACTGTAGACTGTCTTCCTCTGTACCAAGCTCCTCTCCCCTCATGTACCATACTGTAGACTGTCTCTCCTCTGTACCAAGCTCCTCTCCCCTCATGTACCATACTGTAGACTGTCTCCTCTGTACCAAGCTCCCTCATGTACCATACCTCATGTACCAATCCCCTCATGTAGACTGTCTCCCTCTGTACCAAGCTCCTCGTTCCGCATGTACCATACTGTAGACTGTCTCCCTCTGTCATGTACCCTGTAGCTCCTCTCCCCTCATGTACCATACTGTAGACTGTCTCCCTCTGTACCAAGCTCCCGTGCCGCATGTACCATACTGTAGACTGTCTCCCTCTGTACCAAGCTCCTCGTGCCGCATGTACCATACTGTAGACTGTCTTACTCTGTACCAAGCTCCTCTCCCCTCATGTACCAGACTGTAGACTGTCTTCCTCTGTACCAAGCTCCTCTCCCCTCATGTACCATACTGTAGACTGCCTCCCTCTGTACCAAGCTCCTCGTGCCGCATGTACCGTACTGTAGACTGTCTCCTCTGTACCAAGCTCCTCGTTCCTCATGTACCATACTGTAGACTGTCTCCCTCTGTCCCATACTGTAGACTGTCTTCCTCTGTACCAAGCTCCTCCCCTCATGTACCATACTGTAGACTGTCTCCCTCTGTACCAAGCTCCTCGTCCCTCATGTACCATACTGTAGACTGTCTCCTCTGTACCATACAACTGTCTCCTCTGTACCAAGCTCCCTCATGTACCATACTGTAGACTGTCTTCCTCTGTACCAAGCTCCATACTAGACTGTCTCCCTCTGTACCAGACTGTAGACTGTAGACTGTCTTCCTCTGTACCAAGCTCCTCTCCCCTCATGTACCATACTGTAAACTGTCTCCCTCTGTACCAAGCTCCTCTCCCCTCATGTACCATACTGTAGACTGTCTCCCTCTGTACCAAGCTCCTCTCCCCTCATGTACCATACTGTAGACTGTCTCCTCTGTACCAAGCTCCTCTCCCTCATGTACCATACTGTAGACTGTCTTCCTCTGTACCAAGCTCCTCTCCCCTCATGTACCATACTGTAGACTGTCTCCCTCTGTACCAAGCTCTCTACCAAGCTCTCCCTCATGTACCATACTGTAGACTGTCTCCTCTGTACCAAGCTCCTCTCCCCTCATGTACCATACTGTAGACTGTCTTCCTCTGTACCAAGCTCCTCTCCCCTCATGTACCATACTGTAGACTGTCTTCCTCTGTACCAAGCTCCTCTCCCCTCATGTACCATACTGTAGCTCCTCTCCCTCATGTACTATCTTCCTCTGTACCAAGCTCCTCTCCCCTCATGTACCATACTGTAGACTGTCTCCTCTGTACCAAGCTCCTCTCCCCTCATGTACCATACTGTAGACTGTCTCCCTCTGTACCAAGCTCCTCTCCCCTCATGTACCATACTGTAGACTGTCTTCCTCTGTACCAAGCTCCTCTCCCCTCATGTACCATACTGTAGACTGTCTCCCTCTGTACCAAGCTCCTCTCCCCTCATGTACCATACTGTAGACTGTCTTCCTCTGTACCAAGCTCCTCTCCCCTCATGTACCATACTGTAGACTGCTCCTCTCCCCTCATGTACCATACTGTAGACTGTCTCCCTCTGTACCAAGCTCCTCTCCTCTACCATACTGTAGACCTCTGTACCAAGCTCCCCTCTCCCCTCATGTACCATACTGTAGACTGTCTCTCCCCTCTGTACCCAAGCTACCATACTGTAAGACTGTCTCCCTCCTCTCCCCTCATGTACCATACTGTAGACTGTCTTCCTCTGTACCAAGCTCCTCTCCCCTCATGTACCAT